>NW_026607816.1:0-112868 GCF_029499605.1 Hyla sarda
TAATGCATACCCCATCAGTGCAGCAATGCTTATTCAATACCGCCAGCAGATGGAGACACTGGGGGATAATTTTCTAAGGATTTATACTGATTTTTCCTGTCTGAATTTGTCGCACAGAAAGTTGCAGGCCAAATATGTGTGACATTTCTGCGACTTTAGCTTCTAGAGCATTTTTACAACATTATACATAGGTGCTGAATACATAAAAAGCGACTGTTCAGCGACAGACAAGTCGCATCGGCTGAAAGTAGGCCAGAATGTCAGTCCATGTTGGAGCAGGTTTAGATACAGTCTAAAGCATAGATCTCAAAGTCTGTGCACAGAATTTAGCAAGGGCCTCGCACCTTCTGATGCATCAGGTAGGTGCACAATAGCATAGCCTAACCCTCTGTACTTTGGTCTATATTGATGCGGGACATAGACAGCCAGCTGATGACCAATCCATTAGTGCAATGGATGGCTGGAAGCATTTGTCTTTGCCTTTGCAATACCACAGAAGCAATGCATGGTCAATGTACAGCAATGACACACCTGTGTGAACAGCCAGGAGACCCCCCCCCCCCCATGTTATGATACATAGTTACATAGTTAGTACGGTCGAAAAAAGACATATGTCCATCAAGTTCAACCAGGGAATTAAGGGGTAGGGGTGTTGCGCGATATTGGGGAAGGGATGAGATTTTATATTTCTTCATAAGCATTAATCTTATTTTGTCAATTAGGAACATTCAGCACCCACCCGCTATCAAGGCAGCTGCCTATCATGTCATGCCCTACCTGCACAGGTGTGCTGGCTACTCAAATGATCCAATTAAGGAGGCCATTTAGTCAGCAGCAGCAGAAGTCCTGTGCCTGGACGCTCCAACAGCGGCCAGACACAAGCAGAAGCAGAAGCAGCAGAAGCAGCAGCAGCACCACCTTTTGTTTTTTGGCTGCAGCAGCAGCAGCAAGGCCCACAGGGCTGGCTAGCTGGCTAGCCAGCAAGCAGGTAGCAATGAAAGTAGGAATCTTTCTTTTTAACCCTGTAAGGGGGTGGTGCACTGTACCCGAAGATACTGCCATATCGGGTCAATGCATAGGGCGACGGAAGCAAGCTTCGAAATCGGCCCCCGTTCTCAAAAATCCATTTAATATATGGTCCCCAGATAGGGGACGTATCAGATATTAAACTGATAAGAACAGATACTACACTTGATCTTAGCCAAAAGGCCGAGAAGCGATAACCGTGAAAGGGGCGGGCCCAACAAGGTGCCCTTCATGGGCACTATCACTGCTTGCTGTCAGGGAGGCTGCCAGACAATTTTCCATGCACACTCTGGGCTGGGGGGCAGTCAACCACCAGTACACACAGCAGAACCTAAACCCATACCATTATTGCTAAGCAGCAAGACAGGGGCCCATTGCACTCCCACGGGGCCTTTTTAAATGCAATCCATAACCCGGATTTGCCAGGAACCCTTCTTACTCCTCCTACTTGCATGTGACACTGGGCTTAGGATCTGCATAGGAAACACACACACAAGCACACACCTACCTTTGTTGCCTGCAGATGCCTCCTTGGCTGTCCCCAAACGGTATCAAACCAACACCCACGGGAAGCTGTAAGCATAGAGGACATGCCTGCACCCCATTGGACTTACCTGTGTGGGTTAAATCCGGGTTATTTGACAACCTATGGCGGTGATGGTTCTGCTCAGGCAGAGCAGTGCTGATGCTCCTCATAAAGCTGTCGCTGCTGTGAAGGTTCTAGGTGACATCACAAATCCCTATGGTTACATACACAACAAAGCTGGGTTGTTGTTGTTTACACTCTGCAAGGCCTGTGGAAGTGAGTGACATCATAGCACTGTAGTTCTGAGGGTTCTAGATGGATGCAACAATCTCCTGTTGCTTCTATGAAGGCCATAATAGACGACATCACCAAACAGCTCCATAGTCACATACACAGCAAAGGAGAGATGTTGTTTACACCTAGTGATGTCAGTGGTATTGAGTGACATCACAGCACAGTGCTAAGGCTCCTGGGCCTGGACACAGCAGCGGCTGCAATATCTCAACGGAGAATACGTTTATATATATGTGTGTGTGTGCGCGTATATATATATATATATATATATATATATATATATATATATATATATTTCTCCGCCGAAATCACTTTTAAACCCATTTCCACCTTTTTTTCACTTCTCTTCCTCTTACTTTTTTTTCACGTTTTTTTACGTTTTTCTCCTTTTCGCCTCTTTTCTGGGCGTATTATTCTTCTTTTTCTTCTTTTTTTTTCGTCTAATGCATACCCCATCAGTGCAGCAATGCTTATTCAATACCGCCAGCAGATGGAGACACTGGGGGATAATTTTCTAAGGATTTTTACTGATTTTTCCTGTCTGAATTTGTCGCACAGAAAGTTGCAGGCCAAATATGTGTGACATTTCTGCGACTTTAGCTTCTAGAGCATTTTTACAACATTATACATAGGTGCTGAATACATAAAAAGCGACTGTTCAGCGACAGACAAGTCGCATCGGCTGAAAGTAGGCCAGAATGTCAGTCCATGTTGGAGCAGGTTTAGATACAGTCTAAAGCATAGATCTCAAAGTCTGTGCACAGAATTTAGCAAGGGCCTCGCACCTTCTGATGCATCAGGTAGGTGCACAATAGCATAGCCTAACCCTCTGTACTTTGGTCTATATTGATGCGGGACATAGACAGCCAGCTGATGACCAATCCATTAGTGCAATGGATGGCTGGAAGCATTTGTCTTTGCCTTTGCAATACCACAGAAGCAATGCATGGTCAATGTACAGCAATGACACACCTGTGTGAACAGCCAGGAGACCCCCCCCCCCCATGTTATGATACATAGTTACATAGTTAGTACGGTCGAAAAAAGACATATGTCCATCAAGTTCAACCAGGGAATTAAGGGGTAGGGGTGTGGCGCGATATTGGGGAAGGGATGAGATTTTATATTTCTTCATAAGCATTAATCTTATTTTGTCAATTAGGAACATTCAGCACCCACCCGCTATCAAGGCAGCTGCCTATCATGTCATGCCCTACCTGCACAGGTGTGCTGGCTACTCAAATGATCCAATTAAGGAGGCCATTTAGTCAGCAGCAGCAGAAGTCCTGTGCCTGGACGCTCCAACAGCGGCCAGACACAAGCAGAAGCAGAAGCAGCAGAAGCAGCAGCAGCACCACCTTTTGTTTTTTGGCTGCAGCAGCAGCAGCAAGGCCCACAGGGCTGGCTAGCTGGCTAGCCAGCAAGCAGGTAGCAATGAAAGTAGGAATCTTTCTTTTTAACCCTGTAAGGGGGTGGTGCACTGTACCCGAAGATACTGCCATATCGGGTCAATGCATAGGGCGACGGAAGCAAGCTTCGAAATCGGCCCCCGTTCTCAAAAATCCATTTAATATATGGTCCCCAGATAGGGGACGTATCAGATATTAAACTGATAAGAACAGATACTACACTTGATCTTAGCCAAAAGGCCGAGAAGCGATAACCGTGAAAGGGGCGGGCCCAACAAGGTGCCCTTCATGGGCACTATCACTGCTTGCTGTCAGGGAGGCTGCCAGACAATTTTCCATGCACACTCTGGGCTGGGGGGCAGTCAACCACCAGTACACACAGCAGAACCTAAACCCATACCATTATTGCTAAGCAGCAAGACAGGGGCCCATTGCACTCCCACGGGGCCTTTTTAAATGCAATCCATAACCCGGATTTGCCAGGAACCCTTCTTACTCCTCCTACTTGCATGTGACACTGGGCTTAGGATCTGCATAGGAAACACACACACAAGCACACACCTACCTTTGTTGCCTGCAGATGCCTCCTTGGCTGTCCCCAAACGGTATCAAACCAACACCCACGGGAAGCTGTAAGCATAGAGGACATGCCTGCACCCCATTGGACTTACCTGTGTGGGTTAAATCCGGGTTATTTGACAACCTATGGCGGTGATGGTTCTGCTCAGGCAGAGCAGTGCTGATGCTCCTCATAAAGCTGTCGCTGCTGTGAAGGTTCTAGGTGACATCACAAATCCCTATGGTTACATACACAACAAAGCTGGGTTGTTGTTGTTTACACTCTGCAAGGCCTGTGGAAGTGAGTGACATCATAGCACTGTAGTTCTGAGGGTTCTAGATGGATGCAACAATCTCCTGTTGCTTCTATGAAGGCCATAATAGACGACATCACCAAACAGCTCCATAGTCACATACACAGCAAAGGAGAGATGTTGTTTACACCTAGTGATGTCAGTGGTATTGAGTGACATCACAGCACAGTGCTAAGGCTCCTGGGCCTGGACACAGCAGCGGCTGCAATATCTCAACGGAGAATACGTTTATATATATGTGTGTGTGTGCGCGTATATATATATATATATATATATATATATATATATATATATTTCTCCGCCGAAATCACTTTTAAACCCATTTCCACCTTTTTTTCCCTTCTCTTCCTCTTACTTTTTTTTCACGTTTTTTTACGTTTTTCTCCTTTTCGCCTCTTTTCTGGGCGTATTATTCTTCTTTTTCTTCTTTTTTTTCGTCTAATGCATACCCCATCAGTGCAGCAATGCTTATTCAATACCGCCAGCAGATGGAGACACTGGGGGATAATTTTCTAAGGATTTATACTGATTTTTCCTGTCTGAATTTGTCGCACAGAAAGTTGCAGGCCAAATATGTGTGACATTTCTGCGACTTTAGCTTCTAGAGCATTTTTACAACATTATACATAGGTGCTGAATACATAAAAAGCGACTGTTCAGCGACAGACAAGTCGCATCGGCTGAAAGTAGGCCAGAATGTCAGTCCATGTTGGAGCAGGTTTAGATACAGTCTAAAGCATAGATCTCAAAGTCTGTGCACAGAATTTAGCAAGGGCCTCGCACCTTCTGATGCATCAGGTAGGTGCACAATAGCATAGCCTAACCCTCTGTACTTTGGTCTATATTGATGCGGGACATAGACAGCCAGCTGATGACCAATCCATTAGTGCAATGGATGGCTGGAAGCATTTGTCTTTGCCTTTGCAATACCACAGAAGCAATGCATGGTCAATGTACAGCAATGACACACCTGTGTGAACAGCCAGGAGACCCCCCCCCCCCCATGTTATGATACATAGTTACATAGTTAGTACGGTCGAAAAAAGACATATGTCCATCAAGTTCAACCAGGGAATTAAGGGGTAGGGGTGTGGCGCGATATTGGGGAAGGGATGAGATTTTATATTTCTTCATAAGCATTAATCTTATTTTGTCAATTAGGAACATTCAGCACCCACCCGCTATCAAGGCAGCTGCCTATCATGTCATGCCCTACCTGCACAGGTGTGCTGGCTACTCAAATGATCCAATTAAGGAGGCCATTTAGTCAGCAGCAGCAGAAGTCCTGTGCCTGGACGCTCCAACAGCGGCCAGACACAAGCAGAAGCAGAAGCAGCAGAAGCAGCAGCAGCACCACCTTTTGTTTTTTGGCTGCAGCAGCAGCAGCAAGGCCCACAGGGCTGGCTAGCTGGCTAGCCAGCAAGCAGGTAGCAATGAAAGTAGGAATCTTTCTTTTTAACCCTGTAAGGGGGTGGTGCACTGTACCCGAAGATACTGCCATATCGGGTCAATGCATAGGGCGACGGAAGCAAGCTTCGAAATCGGCCCCCGTTCTCAAAAATCCATTTAATATATGGTCCCCAGATAGGGGACGTATCAGATATTAAACTGATAAGAACAGATACTACACTTGATCTTAGCCAAAAGGCCGAGAAGCGATAACCGTGAAAGGGGCGGGCCCAACAAGGTGCCCTTCATGGGCACTATCACTGCTTGCTGTCAGGGAGGCTGCCAGACAATTTTCCATGCACACTCTGGGCTGGGGGGCAGTCAACCACCAGTACACACAGCAGAACCTAAACCCATACCATTATTGCTAAGCAGCAAGACAGGGGCCCATTGCACTCCCACGGGGCCTTTTTAAATGCAATCCATAACCCGGATTTGCCAGGAACCCTTCTTACTCCTCCTACTTGCATGTGACACTGGGCTTAGGATCTGCATAGGAAACACACACACAAGCACACACCTACCTTTGTTGCCTGCAGATGCCTCCTTGGCTGTCCCCAAACGGTATCAAACCAACACCCACGGGAAGCTGTAAGCATAGAGGACATGCCTGCACCCCATTGGACTTACCTGTGTGGGTTAAATCCGGGTTATTTGACAACCTATGGCGGTGATGGTTCTGCTCAGGCAGAGCAGTGCTGATGCTCCTCATAAAGCTGTCGCTGCTGTGAAGGTTCTAGGTGACATCACAAATCCCTATGGTTACATACACAACAAAGCTGGGTTGTTGTTGTTTACACTCTGCAAGGCCTGTGGAAGTGAGTGACATCATAGCACTGTAGTTCTGAGGGTTCTAGATGGATGCAACAATCTCCTGTTGCTTCTATGAAGGCCATAATAGACGACATCACCAAACAGCTCCATAGTCACATACACAGCAAAGGAGAGATGTTGTTTACACCTAGTGATGTCAGTGGTATTGAGTGACATCACAGCACAGTGCTAAGGCTCCTGGGCCTGGACACAGCAGCGGCTGCAATATCTCAACGGAGAATACGTTTATATATATGTGTGTGTGTGCGCGTATATATATATATATATATATATATATATATATATATATATATATATTTCTCCGCCGAAATCACTTTTAAACCCATTTCCACCTTTTTTTCCCTTCTCTTCCTCTTACTTTTTTTTCACGTTTTTTTACGTTTTTCTCCTTTTCGCCTCTTTTCTGGGCGTATTATTCTTCTTTTTCTTCTTTTTTTTCGTCTAATGCATACCCCATCAGTGCAGCAATGCTTATTCAATACCGCCAGCAGATGGAGACACTGGGGGATAATTTTCTAAGGATTTATACTGATTTTTCCTGTCTGAATTTGTCGCACAGAAAGTTGCAGGCCAAATATGTGTGACATTTCTGCGACTTTAGCTTCTAGAGCATTTTTACAACATTATACATAGGTGCTGAATACATAAAAAGCGACTGTTCAGCGACAGACAAGTCGCATCGGCTGAAAGTAGGCCAGAATGTCAGTCCATGTTGGAGCAGGTTTAGATACAGTCTAAAGCATAGATCTCAAAGTCTGTGCACAGAATTTAGCAAGGGCCTCGCACCTTCTGATGCATCAGGTAGGTGCACAATAGCATAGCCTAACCCTCTGTACTTTGGTCTATATTGATGCGGGACATAGACAGCCAGCTGATGACCAATCCATTAGTGCAATGGATGGCTGGAAGCATTTGTCTTTGCCTTTGCAATACCACAGAAGCAATGCATGGTCAATGTACAGCAATGACACACCTGTGTGAACAGCCAGGAGACCCCCCCCCCCCCCATGTTATGATACATAGTTACATAGTTAGTACGGTCGAAAAAAGACATATGTCCATCAAGTTCAACCAGGGAATTAAGGGGTAGGGGTGTGGCGCGATATTGGGGAAGGGATGAGATTTTATATTTCTTCATAAGCATTAATCTTATTTTGTCAATTAGGAACATTCAGCACCCACCCGCTATCAAGGCAGCTGCCTATCATGTCATGCCCTACCTGCACAGGTGTGCTGGCTACTCAAATGATCCAATTAAGGAGGCCATTTAGTCAGCAGCAGCAGAAGTCCTGTGCCTGGACGCTCCAACAGCGGCCAGACACAAGCAGAAGCAGAAGCAGCAGAAGCAGCAGCAGCACCACCTTTTGTTTTTTGGCTGCAGCAGCAGCAGCAAGGCCCACAGGGCTGGCTAGCTGGCTAGCCAGCAAGCAGGTAGCAATGAAAGTAGGAATCTTTCTTTTTAACCCTGTAAGGGGGTGGTGCACTGTACCCGAAGATACTGCCATATCGGGTCAATGCATAGGGCGACGGAAGCAAGCTTCGAAATCGGCCCCCGTTCTCAAAAATCCATTTAATATATGGTCCCCAGATAGGGGACGTATCAGATATTAAACTGATAAGAACAGATACTACACTTGATCTTAGCCAAAAGGCCGAGAAGCGATAACCGTGAAAGGGGCGGGCCCAACAAGGTGCCCTTCATGGGCACTATCACTGCTTGCTGTCAGGGAGGCTGCCAGACAATTTTCCATGCACACTCTGGGCTGGGGGGCAGTCAACCACCAGTACACACAGCAGAACCTAAACCCATACCATTATTGCTAAGCAGCAAGACAGGGGCCCATTGCACTCCCACGGGGCCTTTTTAAATGCAATCCATAACCCGGATTTGCCAGGAACCCTTCTTACTCCTCCTACTTGCATGTGACACTGGGCTTAGGATCTGCATAGGAAACACACACACAAGCACACACCTACCTTTGTTGCCTGCAGATGCCTCCTTGGCTGTCCCCAAACGGTATCAAACCAACACCCACGGGAAGCTGTAAGCATAGAGGACATGCCTGCACCCCATTGGACTTACCTGTGTGGGTTAAATCCGGGTTATTTGACAACCTATGGCGGTGATGGTTCTGCTCAGGCAGAGCAGTGCTGATGCTCCTCATAAAGCTGTCGCTGCTGTGAAGGTTCTAGGTGACATCACAAATCCCTATGGTTACATACACAACAAAGCTGGGTTGTTGTTGTTTACACTCTGCAAGGCCTGTGGAAGTGAGTGACATCATAGCACTGTAGTTCTGAGGGTTCTAGATGGATGCAACAATCTCCTGTTACTTCTATGAAGGCCATAATAGACGACATCACCAAACAGCTCCATAGTCACATACACAGCAAAGGAGAGATGTTGTTTACACCTAGTGATGTCAGTGGTATTGAGTGACATCACAGCACAGTGCTAAGGCTCCTGGGCCTGGACACAGCAGCGGCTGCAATATCTCAACGGAGAATACGTTTATATATATGTGTGTGTGTGCGCGTATATATATATATATATATATATATATATATATATATATATATATTTCTCCGCCGAAATCACTTTTAAACCCATTTCCACCTTTTTTTCCCTTCTCTTCCTCTTACTTTTTTTTCACGTTTTTTTACGTTTTTCTCCTTTTCGCCTCTTTTCTGGGCGTATTATTCTTCTTTTTCTTCTTTTTTTTCGTCTAATGCATACCCCATCAGTGCAGCAATGCTTATTCAATACCGCCAGCAGATGGAGACACTGGGGGATAATTTTCTAAGGATTTATACTGATTTTTCCTGTCTGAATTTGTCGCACAGAAAGTTGCAGGCCAAATATGTGTGACATTTCTGCGACTTTAGCTTCTAGAGCATTTTTACAACATTATACATAGGTGCTGAATACATAAAAAGCGACTGTTCAGCGACAGACAAGTCGCATCGGCTGAAAGTAGGCCAGAATGTCAGTCCATGTTGGAGCAGGTTTAGATACAGTCTAAAGCATAGATCTCAAAGTCTGTGCACAGAATTTAGCAAGGGCCTCGCACCTTCTGATGCATCAGGTAGGTGCACAATAGCATAGCCTAACCCTCTGTACTTTGGTCTATATTGATGCGGGACATAGACAGCCAGCTGATGACCAATCCATTAGTGCAATGGATGGCTGGAAGCATTTGTCTTTGCCTTTGCAATACCACAGAAGCAATGCATGGTCAATGTACAGCAATGACACACCTGTGTGAACAGCCAGGAGACCCCCCCCCCCCATGTTATGATACATAGTTACATAGTTAGTACGGTCGAAAAAAGACATATGTCCATCAAGTTCAACCAGGGAATTAAGGGGTAGGGGTGTGGCGCGATATTGGGGAAGGGATGAGATTTTATATTTCTTCATAAGCATTAATCTTATTTTGTCAATTAGAAACATTCAGCACCCACCCGCTATCAAGGCAGCTGCCTATCATGTCATGCCCTACCTGCACAGGTGTGCTGGCTACTCAAATGATCCAATTAAGGAGGCCATTTAGTCAGCAGCAGCAGAAGTCCTGTGCCTGGACGCTCCAACAGCGGCCAGGCAGAAGCAGCAGAAGCAGCAGCAGCACCACCTTTTGTTTTTTGGCTGCAGCAGCAGCAGCAAGGCCCACAGGGCTGGCTAGCTGGCTAGCCAGCAAGCAGGTAGCAATGAAAGTAGGAATCTTTCTTTTTAACCCTGTAAGGGGGTGGTGCACTGTACCCGAAGATACTGCCATATCGGGTCAATGCATAGGGCGACGGAAGCAAGCTTCGAAATCGGCCCCCGTTCTCAAAAATCCATTTAATATATGGTCCCCAGATAGGGGACGTATCAGATATTAAACTGATAAGAACAGATACTACACTTGATCTTAGCCAAAAGGCCGAGAAGCGATAACCGTGAAAGGGGCGGGCCCAACAAGGTGCCCTTCATGGGCACTATCACTGCTTGCTGTCAGGGAGGCTGCCAGACAATTTTCCATGCACACTCTGGGCTGGGGGGCAGTCAACCACCAGTACACACAGCAGAACCTAAACCCATACCATTATTGCTAAGCAGCAAGACAGGGGCCCATTGCACTCCCACGGGGCCTTTTTAAATGCAATCCATAACCCGGATTTGCCAGGAACCCTTCTTACTCCTCCTACTTGCATGTGACACTGGGCTTAGGATCTGCATAGGAAACACACACACAAGCACACACCTACCTTTGTTGCCTGCAGATGCCTCCTTGGCTGTCCCCAAACGGTATCAAACCAACACCCACGGGAAGCTGTAAGCATAGAGGACATGCCTGCACCCCATTGGACTTACCTGTGTGGGTTAAATCCGGGTTATTTGACAACCTATGGCGGTGATGGTTCTGCTCAGGCAGAGCAGTGCTGATGCTCCTCATAAAGCTGTCGCTGCTGTGAAGGTTCTAGGTGACATCACAAATCCCTATGGTTACATACACAACAAAGCTGGGTTGTTGTTGTTTACACTCTGCAAGGCCTGTGGAAGTGAGTGACATCATAGCACTGTAGTTCTGAGGGTTCTAGATGGATGCAACAATCTCCTGTTGCTTCTATGAAGGCCATAATAGACGACATCACCAAACAGCTCCATAGTCACATACACAGCAAAGGAGAGATGTTGTTTACACCTAGTGATGTCAGTGGTATTGAGTGACATCACAGCACAGTGCTAAGGCTCCTGGGCCTGGACACAGCAGCGGCTGCAATATCTCAACGGAGAATACGTTTATATATATGTGTGTGTGTGCGCGTATATATATATATATATATATATATATATATATATATATATATATATATATTTCTCCGCCGAAATCACTTTTAAACCCATTTCCACCTTTTTTTCCCTTCTCTTCCTCTTACTTTTTTTTCACGTTTTTTTACGTTTTTCTCCTTTTCGCCTCTTTTCTGGGCGTATTATTCTTCTTTTTCTTCTTTTTTTTCGTCTAATGCATACCCCATCAGTGCAGCAATGCTTATTCAATACCGCCAGCAGATGGAGACACTGGGGGATAATTTTCTAAGGATTTATACTGATTTTTCCTGTCTGAATTTGTCGCACAGAAAGTTGCAGGCCAAATATGTGTGACATTTCTGCGACTTTAGCTTCTAGAGCATTTTTACAACATTATACATAGGTGCTGAATACATAAAAAGCGACTGTTCAGCGACAGACAAGTCGCATCGGCTGAAAGTAGGCCAGAATGTCAGTCCATGTTGGAGCAGGTTTAGATACAGTCTAAAGCATAGATCTCAAAGTCTGTGCACAGAATTTAGCAAGGGCCTCGCACCTTCTGATGCATCAGGTAGGTGCACAATAGCATAGCCTAACCCTCTGTACTTTGGTCTATATTGATGCGGGACATAGACAGCCAGCTGATGACCAATCCATTAGTGCAATGGATGGCTGGAAGCATTTGTCTTTGCCTTTGCAATACCACAGAAGCAATGCATGGTCGATGTACAGCAATGACACACCTGTGTGAACAGCCAGGAGACCCCCCCCCCCCCCATGTTATGATACATAGTTACATAGTTAGTACGGTCGAAAAAAGACATATGTCCATCAAGTTCAACCAGGGAATTAAGGGGTAGGGGTGTGGCACGATATTGGGGAAGGGATGAGATTTTATATTTCTTCATAAGCATTAATCTTATTTTGTCAATTAGGAACATTCAGCACCCACCCGCTATCAAGGCAGCTGCCTATCATGTCATGCCCTACCTGCACAGGTGTGCTGGCTACTCAAATGATCCAATTAAGGAGGCCATTTAGTCAGCAGCAGCAGAAGTCCTGTGCCTGGACGCTCCAACAGCGGCCAGACACAAGCAGAAGTAGAAGCAGCAGAAGCAGCAGCAGCACCACCTTTTGTTTTTTGGCTGCAGCAGCAGCAGCAAGGCCCACAGGGCTGGCTAGCTGGCTAGCCAGCAAGCAGGTAGCAATGAAAGTAGGAATCTTTCTTTTTAACCCTGTAAGGGGGTGGTGCACTGTACCCGAAGATACTGCCATATCGGGTCAATGCATAGGGCGACGGAAGCAAGCTTCGAAATCGGCCCCCGTTCTCAAAAATCCATTTAATATATGGTCCCCAGATAGGGGACGTATCAGATATTAAACTGATAAGAACAGATACTACACTTGATCTTAGCCAAAAGGCCGAGAAGCGATAACCGTGAAAGGGGCGGGCCCAACAAGGTGCCCTTCATGGGCACTATCACTGCTTGCTGTCAGGGAGGCTGCCAGACAATTTTCCATGCACACTCTGGGCTGGGGGGCAGTCAACCACCAGTACACACAGCAGAACCTAAACCCATACCATTATTGCTAAGCAGCAAGACAGGGGCCCATTGCACTCCCACGGGGCCTTTTTAAATGCAATCCATAACCCGGATTTGCCAGGAACCCTTCTTACTCCTCCTACTTGCATGTGACACTGGGCTTAGGATCTGCATAGGAAACACACACACAAGCACACACCTACCTTTGTTGCCTGCAGATGCCTCCTTGGCTGTCCCCAAACGGTATCAAACCAACACCCACGGGAAGCTGTAAGCATAGAGGACATGCCTGCACCCCATTGGACTTACCTGTGTGGGTTAAATCCGGGTTATTTGACAACCTATGGCGGTGATGGTTCTGCTCAGGCAGAGCAGTGCTGATGCTCCTCATAAAGCTGTCGCTGCTGTGAAGGTTCTAGGTGACATCACAAATCCCTATGGTTACATACACAACACAGCTGGGTTGTTGTTGTTTACACTCTGCAAGGCCTGTGGAAGTGAGTGACATCATAGCACTGTAGTTCTGAGGGTTCTAGATGGATGCAACAATCTCCTGTTGCTTCTATGAAGGCCATAATAGACGACATCACCAAACAGCTCCATAGTCACATACACAGCAAAGGAGAGATGTTGTTTACACCTAGTGATGTCAGTGGTATTGAGTGACATCACAGCACAGTGCTAAGGCTCCTGGGCCTGGACACAGCAGCGGCTGCAATATCTCAACGGAGAATACGTTTATATATATGTGTGTGTGTGCGCGTATATATATATATATATATATATATATATATATATATATATATATATTTCTCCGCCGAAATCACTATTAAACCCATTTCCACCTTTTTTTCCCTTCTCTTCCTCTTACTTTTTTTTCACGTTTTTTTACGTTTTTCTCCTTTTCGCCTCTTTTCTGGGCGTATTATTCTTCTTTTTCTTCTTTTTTTTCGTCTAATGCATACCCCATCAGTGCAGCAATGCTTATTCAATACCGCCAGCAGATGGAGACACTGGGGGATAATTTTCTAAGGATTTATACTGATTTTTCCTGTCTGAATTTGTCGCACAGAAAGTTGCAGGCCAAATATGTGTGACATTTCTGCGACTTTAGCTTCTAGAGCATTTTTACAACATTATACATAGGTGCTGAATACATAAAAAGCGACTGTTCAGCGACAGACAAGTCGCATCGGCTGAAAGTAGGCCAGAATGTCAGTCCATGTTGGAGCAGGTTTAGATACAGTCTAAAGCATAGATCTCAAAGTCTGTGCACAGAATTTAGCAAGGGCCTCGCACCTTCTGATGCATCAGGTAGGTGCACAATAGCATAGCCTAACCCTCTGTACTTTGGTCTATATTGATGCGGGACATAGACAGCCAGCTGATGACCAATCCATTAGTGCAATGGATGGCTGGAAGCATTTGTCTTTGCCTTTGCAATACCACAGAAGCAATGCATGGTCAATGTACAGCAATGACACACCTGTGTGAACAGCCAGGAGACCCCCCCCCCCCCCATGTTATGATACATAGTTACATAGTTAGTACGGTCGAAAAAAGACATATGTCCATCAAGTTCAACCAGGGAATTAAGGGGTAGGGGTGTGGCGCGATATTGGGGAAGGGATGAGATTTTATATTTCTTCATAAGCATTAATCTTATTTTGTCAATTAGGAACATTCAGCACCCACCCGCTATCAAGGCAGCTGCCTATCATGTCATGCCCTACCTGCACAGGTGTGCTGGGCACAGGTGTGCTGGCTACTCAAATGATCCAATTAAGGAGGCCATTTAGTCAGCAGCAGCAGAAGTCCTGTGTCTGGACGCTCCAACAGCGGCCAGACACAAGCAGAAGCAGAAGCAGCAGAAGCAGCAGCAGCACCACCTTTTGTTTTTTGGCTGCAGCAGCAGCAGCAAGGCCCACAGGGCTGGCTAGCTGGCTAGCCAGCAAGCAGGTAGCAATGAAAGTAGGAATCTTTCTTTTTAACCCTGTAAGGGGGTGGTGCACTGTACCCGAAGATACTGCCATATCGGGTCAATGCATAGGGCGACGGAAGCAAGCTTCGAAATCGGCCCCCGTTCTCAAAAATCCATTTAATATATGGTCCCCAGATAGGGGACGTATCAGATATTAAACTGATAAGAACAGATACTACACTTGATCTTAGCCAAAAGGCCGAGAAGCGATAACCGTGAAAGGGGCGGGCCCAACAAGGTGCCCTTCATGGGCACTATCACTGCTTGCTGTCAGGGAGGCTGCCAGACAATTTTCCATGCACACTCTGGGCTGGGGGGCAGTCAACCACCAGTACACACAGCAGAACCTAAACCCATACCATTATTGCTAAGCAGCAAGACAGGGGCCCATTGCACTCCCACGGGGCCTTTTTAAATGCAATCCATAACCCGGATTTGCCAGGAACCCTTCTTACTCCTCCTACTTGCATGTGACACTGGGCTTAGGATCTGCATAGGAAACACACACACAAGCACACACCTACCTTTGTTGCCTGCAGATGCCTCCTTGGCTGTCCCCAAACGGTATCAAACCAACACCCACGGGAAGCTGTAAGCATAGAGGACATGCCTGCACCCCATTGGACTTACCTGTGTGGGTTAAATCCGGGTTATTTGACAACCTATGGCGGTGATGGTTCTGCTCAGGCAGAGCAGTGCTGATGCTCCTCATAAAGCTGTCGCTGCTGTGAAGGTTCTAGGTGACATCACAAATCCCTATGGTTACATACACAACACAGCTGGGTTGTTGTTGTTTACACTCTGCAAGGCCTGTGGAAGTGAGTGACATCATAGCACTGTAGTTCTGAGGGTTCTAGATGGATGCAACAATCTCCTGTTGCTTCTATGAAGGCCATAATAGACGACATCACCAAACAGCTCCATAGTCACATACACAGCAAAGGAGAGATGTTGTTTACACCTAGTGATGTCAGTGGTATTGAGTGACATCACAGCACAGTGCTAAGGCTCCTGGGCCTGGACACAGAAGCGGCTGCAATATCTCAACGGAGAATACGTTTATATATATGTGTGTGTGTGCGCGTATATATATATATATATATATATATATATATATATATATATATATATATATTTCTCCGCCGAAATCACTATTAAACCCATTTCCACCTTTTTTTCCCTTCTCTTCCTCTTACTTTTTTTTCACGTTTTTTTACGTTTTTCTCCTTTTCGCCTCTTTTCTGGGCGTATTATTCTTCTTTTTCTTCTTTTTTTTCGTCTAATGCATACCCCATCAGTGCAGCAATGCTTATTCAATACCGCCAGCAGATGGAGACACTGGGGGATAATTTTCTAAGGATTTATACTGATTTTTCCTGTCTGAATTTGTCGCACAGAAAGTTGCAGGCCAAATATGTGTGACATTTCTGCGACTTTAGCTTCTAGAGCATTTTTACAACATTATACATAGGTGCTGAATACATAAAAAGCGACTGTTCAGCGACAGACAAGTCGCATCGGCTGAAAGTAGGCCAGAATGTCAGTCCATGTTGGAGCAGGTTTAGATACAGTCTAAAGCATAGATCTCAAAGTCTGTGCACAGAATTTAGCAAGGGCCTCGCACCTTCTGATGCATCAGGTAGGTGCACAATAGCATAGCCTAACCCTCTGTACTTTGGTCTATATTGATGCGGGACATAGACAGCCAGCTGATGACCAATCCATTAGTGCAATGGATGGCTGGAAGCATTTGTCTTTGCCTTTGCAATACCACAGAAGCAATGCATGGTCAATGTACAGCAATGACACACCTGTGTGAACAGCCAGGAGACCCCCCCCCCCCCCCCCATGTTATGATACATAGTTACATAGTTAGTACGGTCGAAAAAAGACATATGTCCATCAAGTTCAACCAGGGAATTAAGGGGTAGGGGTGTGGCGCGATATTGGGGAAGGGATGAGATTTTATATTTCTTCATAAGCATTAATCTTATTTTGTCAATTAGGAACATTCAGCACCCACCCGCTATCAAGGCAGCTGCCTATCATGTCATGCCCTACCTGCACAGGTGTGCTGGCTACTCAAATGATCCAATTAAGGAGGCCATTTAGTCAGCAGCAGCAGAAGTCCTGTGTCTGGACGCTCCAACAGCGGCCAGACACAAGCAGAAGCAGAAGCAGCAGAAGCAGCAGCAGCACCACCTTTTGTTTTTTGGCTGCAGCAGCAGCAGCAAGGCCCACAGGGCTGGCTAGCTGGCTAGCCAGCAAGCAGGTAGCAATGAAAGTAGGAATCTTTCTTTTTAACCCTGTAAGGGGGTGGTGCACTGTACCCGAAGATACTGCCATATCGGGTCAATGCATAGGGCGACGGAAGCAAGCTTCGAAATCGGCCCCCGTTCTCAAAAATCCATTTAATATATGGTCCCCAGATAGGGGACGTATCAGATATTAAACTGATAAGAACAGATACTACACTTGATCTTAGCCAAAAGGCCGAGAAGCGATAACCGTGAAAGGGGCGGGCCCAACAAGGTGCCCTTCATGGGCACTATCACTGCTTGCTGTCAGGGAGGCTGCCAGACAATTTTCCATGCACACTCTGGGCTGGGGGGCAGTCAACCACCAGTACACACAGCAGAACCTAAACCCATACCATTATTGCTAAGCAGCAAGACAGGGGCCCATTGCACTCCCACGGGGCCTTTTTAAATGCAATCCATAACCCGGATTTGCCAGGAACCCTTCTTACTCCTCCTACTTGCATGTGACACTGGGCTTAGGATCTGCATAGGAAACACACACACAAGCACACACCTACCTTTGTTGCCTGCAGATGCCTCCTTGGCTGTCCCCAAACGGTATCAAACCAACACCCACGGGAAGCTGTAAGCATAGAGGACATGCCTGCACCCCATTGGACTTACCTGTGTGGGTTAAATCCGGGTTATTTGACAACCTATGGCGGTGATGGTTCTGCTCAGGCAGAGCAGTGCTGATGCTCCTCATAAAGCTGTCGCTGCTGTGAAGGTTCTAGGTGACATCACAAATCCCTATGGTTACATACACAACAAAGCTGGGTTGTTGTTGTTTACACTCTGCAAGGCCTGTGGAAGTGAGTGACATCATAGCACTGTAGTTCTGAGGGTTCTAGATGGATGCAACAATCTCCTGTTGCTTCTATGAAGGCCATAATAGACGACATCACCAAACAGCTCCATAGTCACATACACAGCAAAGGAGAGATGTTGTTTACACCTAGTGATGTCAGTGGTATTGAGTGACATCACAGCACAGTGCTAAGGCTCCTGGGCCTGGACACAGCAGCGGCTGCAATATCTCAACGGAGAATACGTTTATATATATGTGTGTGTGTGCGCGTATATATATATATATATATATATATATATATATATATATATTTCTCCGCCGAAATCACTTTTAAACCCATTTCCACCTTTTTTTCCCTTCTCTTCCTCTTACTTTTTTTTCACGTTTTTTTACGTTTTTCTCCTTTTCGCCTCTTTTCTGGGCGTATTATTCTTCTTTTTCTTCTTTTTTTTCGTCTAATGCATACCCCATCAGTGCAGCAATGCTTATTCAATTCCGCCAGCAGATGGAGACACTGGGGGATAATTTTCTAAGGATTTATACTGATTTTTCCTGTCTGAATTTGTCGCACAGAAAGTTGCAGGCCAAATATGTGTGACATTTCTGCGACTTTAGCTTCTAGAGCATTTTTACATCATTATACATAGGTTCTGAATACATAAAAAGCGACTGTTCAGCGACAGACAAGTCGCATCGGCTGAAAGTAGGCCAGAATGTCAGTCCATGTTGGAGCAGGTTTAGATACAGTCTAAAGCATAGATCTCAAAGTCTGTGCACAGAATTTAGCAAGGGCCTCGCACCTTCTGATGCATCAGGTAGGTGCACAATAGCATAGCCTAACCCTCTGTACTTTGGTCTATATTGATGCGGGACATAGACAGCCAGCTGATGACCAATCCATTAGTGCAATGGATGGCTGGAAGCATTTGTCTTTGCCTTTGCAATACCACAGAAGCAATGCATGGTCAATGTACAGCAATGACACACCTGTGTGAACAGCCAGGAGACCCCCCCCCCCCATGTTATGATACATAGTTACATAGTTAGTACGGTCGAAAAAAGACATATGTCCATCAAGTTCAACCAGGGAATTAAGGGGTAGGGGTGTGGCGCGATATTGGGGAAGGGATGAGATTTTATATTTCTTCATAAGCATTAATCTTATTTTGTCAATTAGGAACATTCAGCACCCACCCGCTATCAAGGCAGCTGCCTATCATGTCATGCCCTACCTGCACAGGTGTGCTGGCTACTCAAATGATCCAATTAAGGAGGCCATTTAGTCAGCAGCAGCAGAAGTCCTGTGCCTGGACGCTCCAACAGCGGCCAGACACAAGCAGAAGCAGAAGCAGCAGAAGCAGCAGCAGCACCACCTTTT
The DNA here is from genome assembly GCF_029499605.1 of Hyla sarda. Taxonomy (NCBI): domain Eukaryota; kingdom Metazoa; phylum Chordata; class Amphibia; order Anura; family Hylidae; genus Hyla; species Hyla sarda. The sequence goes on from NW_026607816.1 coordinate 19,214, forward strand.
GTTTTTTGGCTGAAGCAGCAGCAGCAGCAAGGCCCACAGGGCTGGCTAGCTGGCTAGCCTGCAAGCAGGTAGCAATGAAAGTAGGAATCTTTCTTTTTAACCCTGTAAGGGGGTGGTGCACTGTACCCGAAGATACTGCCATATCGGGTCAATGCATAGGGCGACGGAAGCAAGCTTCGAAATCGGCCCCCGTTCTCAAAAATCCATTTAATATATGGTCCCCAGATAGGGGACGTATCAGATATTAAACTGATAAGAACAGATACTACACTTGATCTTAGCCAAAAGGCCGAGAAGCGATAACCGTGAAAGGGGCGGGCCCAACAAGGTGCCCTTCATGGGCACTATCACTGCTTGCTGTCAGGGAGGCTGCCAGACAATTTTCCATGCACACTCTGGGCTGGGGGGCAGTCAACCACCAGTACACACAGCAGAACCTAAACCCATACCATTATTGCTAAGCAGCAAGACAGGGGCCCATTGCACTCCCACGGGGCCTTTTTAAATGCAATCCATAACCCGGATTTGCCAGGAACCCTTCTTACTCCTCCTACTTGCATGTGACACTGGGCTTAGGATCTGCATAGGAAACACACACACAAGCACACACCTACCTTTGTTGCCTGCAGATGCCTCCTTGGCTGTCCCCAAACGGTATCAAACCAACACCCACGGGAAGCTGTAAGCATAGAGGACATGCCTGCACCCCATTGGACTTACCTGTGTGGGTTAAATCCGGGTTATTTGACAACCTATGGCGGTGATGGTTCTGCTCAGGCAGAGCAGTGCTGATGCTCCTCATAAAGCTGTCGCTGCTGTGAAGGTTCTAGGTGACATCACAAATCCCTATGGTTACATACACAACAAAGCTGGGTTGTTGTTGTTTACACTCTGCAAGGCCTGTGGAAGTGAGTGACATCATAGCACTGTAGTTCTGAGGGTTCTAGATGGATGCAACAATCTCCTGTTGCTTCTATGAAGGCCATAATAGACGACATCACCAAACAGCTCCATAGTCACATACACAGCAAAGGAGAGATGTTGTTTACACCTAGTGATGTCAGTGGTATTGAGTGACATCACAGCACAGTGCTAAGGCTCCTGGGCCTGGACACAGCAGCGGCTGCAATATCTCAACGGAGAATACGTTTATATATATGTGTGTGTGTGCGCGTATATATATATATATATATATATATATATATATATTTCTCCGCCGAAATCACTTTTAAACCCATTTCCACCTTTTTTTCCCTTCTCTTCCTCTTACTTTTTTTTCACGTTTTTTTACGTTTTTCTCCTTTTCGCCTCTTTTCTGGGCGTATTATTCTTCTTTTTCTTCTTTTTTTTCGTCTAATGCATACCCCATCAGTGCAGCAATGCTTATTCAATACCGCCAGCAGATGGAGACACTGGGGGATAATTTTCTAAGGATTTATACTGATTTTTCCTGTCTGAATTTGTCGCACAGAAAGTTGCAGGCCAAATATGTGTGACATTTCTGCGACTTTAGCTTCTAGAGCATTTTTACAACATTATACATAGGTGCTGAATACATAAAAAGCGACTGTTCAGCGACAGACAAGTCGCATCGGCTGAAAGTAGGCCAGAATGTCAGTCCATGTTGGAGCAGGTTTAGATACAGTCTAAAGCATAGATCTCAAAGTCTGTGCACAGAATTTAGCAAGGGCCTCGCACCTTCTGATGCATCAGGTAGGTGCACAATAGCATAGCCTAACCCTCTGTACTTTGGTCTATATTGATGCGGGACATAGACAGCCAGCTGATGACCAATCCATTAGTGCAATGGATGGCTGGAAGCATTTGTCTTTGCCTTTGCAATACCACAGAAGCAATGCATGGTCAATGTACAGCAATGACACACCTGTGTGAACAGCCAGGAGACCCCCCCCCCCCCATGTTATGATACATAGTTACATAGTTAGTACGGTCGAAAAAAGACATATGTCCATCAAGTTCAACCAGGGAATTAAGGGGTAGGGGTGTGGCGCGATATTGGGGAAGGGATGAGATTTTATATTTCTTCATAAGCATTAATCTTATTTTGTCAATTAGGAACATTCAGCACCCACCCGCTATCAAGGCAGCTGCCTATCATGTCATGCCCTACCTGCACAGGTGTGCTGGCTACTCAAATGATCCAATTAAGGAGGCCATTTAGTCAGCAGCAGCAGAAGTCCTGTGCCTGGACGCTCCAACAGCGGCCAGACACAAGCAGAAGCAGAAGCAGCAGAAGCAGCAGCAGCACCACCTTTTGTTTTTTGGCTGCAGCAGCAGCAGCAAGGCCCACAGGGCTGGCTAGCTGGCTAGCCAGCAAGCAGGTAGCAATGAAAGTAGGAATCTTTCTTTTTAACCCTGTAAGGGGGTGGTGCACTGTACCCGAAGATACTGCCATATCGGGTCAATGCATAGGGCGACGGAAGCAAGCTTCGAAATCGGCCCCCGTTCTCAAAAATCCATTTAATATATGGTCCCCAGATAGGGGACGTATCAGATATTAAACTGATAAGAACAGATAAGGTTTCAACAAAATTTTATTGAATAAATAAGAAACCATACAAAATTTAAAATGCAAAATAATAAAAGGTTCACAAAAGTTTTAAAATACAAATAATAAAACCAGTAATAAAAGGAGAAAAAATAAAAATGGCAGGATAAAACATTATACAAATGTCATAAAAACTGATTATACTGTTATTTCGTTCCATAGAGGCAGACACCACATGGATGCTGCCTCGCTGGCCCCCAACTGTTTCTTGTCTCTTAGGTAATAGATGTACATCTCACTCAGGGCCAGCTTTATACAGTTTTTAACATCAATAAAATCATGTTTAAAAAGTAAGATGTTCCTAACTTTCCAGATGGCATTTTTAAAACAATTAATAATCATCCAGCAGATCATCTGCTGTTTAAAATTGGGGCAGTTAAAAAGACCGTAAAAGACACATTCGTGATTAAAATCTTTTAGGCCGCAGGCCCACTTCAAAAGTGGGCCTACCTTCCTCCAAAGCTCCCGTGCAAAAGGGCAGTTCCAAAATATGTGCAGCACCGTTTCGTCCACTCCGCAGCCATCTCTCGGGCACTTGGCTCTCGCCACCAGTCCTCGCCTGTGCTGGAACTCACGAGTAGGGAGGCACTGGTGGACGATTGCCCAGGCAAGATCCCTGTGTACATTCGCCAGAAACTTCCCGTACACGTTCCGCCATACCTTTTTGGATCTTGCCTGTGTGAAATTGGACACTGCCAGGGTAACCTCACTCCGCCTGAGGACCTTTGATACCTTTCTCTGGTCCCCCAGTATGTCAGGCTCCAAATCTTGGAGACCTAGGAGCCTGACTGTCTTTTCCAACACCACATAATGTTTTGGGGGACACAGAAGCACCGGAGCGTTCAGAGGGATGCGCAACCATCTTTTAAAAACCATGCCCGCAGCGTACCTTAAAAAGCAGCTAAAAATGCCATCGGATTTAATAATTTTAAAACAGAAACAGAAATACTTTATGTAAAAGAAAGTAAAAAGGTTAGGAACATCTTTCCCGCCATTATCTTTACTTTTGTACATAAAATCACGCTTTAATTTCTCCATTTTTGAACCCCATAAAAAAGAAAAAACAATTCTAGTTACTTTTTTAATGTATAAAATAGATGGAGGAAATACCATGGCAATGTATAGCATAATAGGGAGTAAAACCATCTTTATTATTAAAATCTTCCCCTCCATGGTAAGGTTTCTAAGATTCCACATTAAAATCTTCTTCTCCATCTTAGCTATAGCTGAATCCCAGTTAGGGCTCCCATCATTGACCTGGTTAAAAACAATACCTAAAACTTTAATTTGATCCTGTTGCATTGTGACTCCTGGGGTGATGGATGAATCCCAGGAGCCAATATAAAAACAGTCACATTTATCTGTGTTTAGCTTAAAACCAGAGACCTCGCAGAAATAGCTGGTGTTCCTCAATGCCCCCCTCATGGATGGAGAGTCCGGGCACAGTATGGTGACATCATCCATGTACCCCAACACCTTTAGATGGGTCCCTCCTCCACCAGGTATCGGTACGCCTCTTACTACCCGGTCTTTTCTGAGGAGGGCCATCAGTGGTTCGATTGCGCAAATAAAAAGGAGTGGGGACAGGGGGCAGCCCTGTTTGACACCTGATAAAAGAGGAACACCGCTGGTTAAAAAGCCATTAACAGAGACTTGACTAAAACAGGATCGGTATAAAAGCATGATTCGGCTTAAAATCGTTTCAGGCACTGCCATCTTTTTAAGAACTAAAAACAGGTATTCATGGGAGACCCTATCAAAGGCTTTTTCAAAGTCTAAGGATAAAATTGCTACAGTTTGATTTCTATCCTTAAAATACCATAAAACATCTCTTAAAATATTTAGGGATTCAGCTATAGACCTTCCAGGTACCCCACAAACCTGATTTGGGTGAATTAATTTATGAATAAAAGGTTTAAAACGGACAGCTAATAACTTGGCTAAAACTTTATAATCGACATTTAAAAGTGTGATGGGGCGCCAATTTTTTAGCATATCCTTTTCACCCTTTTTAAAAAGTAATGATACAATCCCCCTCCTCCAGGAAGGGGGAAGTTCATTAACAATAAAAGTTTCTTTATACAATAAAACCATATCATCCTTTAAAATATCCCAAAAAGCTAAATAAAATTCGATGGGTAAACCATCTTCCCCAGGGGCCTTCCCACTAGAAAAACTTTTAAAAACAAATAAAAGTTCATCTAAGTTAAGATCACGGGATAAAACCTCCTGGTCTAAAACATCTAGCTTAAAATCAAGGGAATTAAGAACATGTTCTAAAAAGGATGGATTAAGATCTTTCTTATTAAAAAGAAGCTGGTAGAAGTTAAAAACTGCATCTAACATGCCTTTTGGAGTGGATTCACCCTCAAGGTTTTGGATGATATCCCTCCTATTCATCACTTTTTTAAAAAAGAAACGGGAACATTTCTCGCCCTCCTCCAGGTGCTGCACATGTGAGTTAAAAATGATTTGTTTCCCTTTCTTTTCTATGGCATGTTTTATTTCAGTTTTAAGGTTTAAAATATCATTTTCTACATCCATACCAGCTTCTTTCAATTTAAAAAGTACATTTAAACGCATGTTAAGAACATAAAACCACTGTTTTTCCATTTTTGCCTTCTTCTTACCTGCTTTGATAAAAAAAAATCTGATTTTAGATTTGGTGCCCTCCCACCAGTGCAGCATAGGCTCGTGGGGTTTTCTTTGTGATTGCCAGCATTGGTAGGTCCGCACAAACTCCTCTTTTATCTCAGGGTCCTCTAGGAGTGTGGTGTTTAATCTCCAGAGGCCCCTTTTTGCTTTTTGCTCCCCCTCTAGCTCCAGGCCCACCAAGAGGAGCTTATGATCAGAGAAGATATTCTGCTCGAGCGTGCATTTCAGGGGTTTAAAAGCTCTAGAGGAAAAAATAAAATCGATTCTGGAGCTCACTCTTCCATTGGACCATGTGGCGCCTGGGTCCTCCGGCAAGAGATCCTTCCAGCAATCTTTCAAATTAAAATCATCAATAAATTTTTTAAGCAGGTAAGAAGTGCGGTCTTTACGATTAATATCCCCACCCTGCCGGTGTTCCCCATCACGTATGCAGTTAAAATCACCTCCCACCAGCAGGGGGGAAGACCCAACACAAAACAGTGGTAAAATTTCAAATAGTTCTGCCCGCTCCTGTTTATCAGGAGGGGCATACACATTTAAAACACGAATTAAAAGTCCATTAAAATATAGATGAATTAAAAGAGCTCTGCCAGGCACAATCTCAGTTACTGTATGAATAGAAAAGGACTGGCCTCGGCAGAGCAGCCCAACACCCACAGAACGACAGTCATTTGCACCGGACCATATGGATGGGCCCAGCTTCCAGTCTTCTTTTAAGTCTTTATAGTCCATTTTACTAGGGATTCCACATTCTTGTAGCAGGCAAAGGTCAAAGTCACATGTCTCTAGATAAGAAAATAAAGCAGCCCTGCGATCAGGGCTCTTTAAGGACCTCACATTGAGTGAGGCAATTTTTACAGGGATAGGCATAGTTTATGGAGAGTCCGTGCTTGGAGAATCAAAGTCAATAATAAGCTGCGTACCGTCATCCCCCGCCTGCGGGGTCATCAGCTCCTTGATGTTCTGAGGGTCGGAGCTTGAGATCGATGATGCCCCGACCCTGAGCTCGCTCTCGTCCGAACTACGGCACGCCGCTTTCCTTTGAATGTCTTCCTCTTCTTCTTCTCTTTGTCTTTTAAATGTCACACTGCTGTCCATATCCTCTGTGTTGCTCTCACTCGATGTAATCTCTGGCCCCCGGCTGATGGATCTGCGTCTTCTTTCATCATTTGACGACTGGAACTGCTGCACAGGGGCCTGTGAGGCCTCTTTTCCGGAACCTTTGCCGCTACCTTGGGAAGTTTTCATCGCTTGTTCCCCAGCAAGCGTTGCTGAGGACTGTTGCTCCAACTTCCCCATCGATCGACGATGGCCAGTTTTACCCACCGGGTCCACTGCTGGCGGGGCAGCAAACCCTGGTTTGGCGCCACTTGTCTTCTTGGCCCTGTCCTGTATAGGCGGAGTAACAGGACCGGGCTCAGACCTGGCCACCTGGCTCCCCTTCCGGCGGGCTTTCACCGGGGCCTCTTCGTCCGGAGCAGGGCGACCCTGGGCCAAGCCAGTACCTGGCTTATGCTGCAATTTTGGGTCCACTTTTGCCCCCACCGAGGCCCGTCGGCTGCCACCCGCCACAGGTGAGCCCCCTTCAGAAGTTTCGGCGGGCTCTTGAGCCAGGTAGGAAGTCGATCGACGTCTTTCAATTTCCCGGGCAGTAAACTCGATCACCCGCCCGGGCTTCGTGGAATCCCCATGGCCTCCCCCTAGCACTACCACCGGTGGGCCCCCCGATGGAGCACCAGAGGTCTTGGGCCTGGACCCATCAGTACCTGCCATCTGGGGTTTGGGCATCTTAAAAAAGGACGTCTTTTGTCCTGTCCCCTCTTTGGGTGGGCCCAGCCTTGACCCACCCATCGTAGTTTTTGCTTTATGGGGACAGGAATTAAAATCGTGATTTTCCTCTCCGCAGAGGTTGCACCTTATCGTATGGCTACATCTTGAGGCTATGTGACCTTCTTGGCCACACCTATTGCAGCGAATCACACGCTCCGCGCCGCAGGTCTCCTGGGTGTGGCCAAACCTCAAGCAATTTCGGCAATACATAGGCATTTGAGGATAGAACAGGAAGCCCCGAACTCTCCCGATGGCAAAATTTGGGGGCGGATGGCAAAGACCCCCAATACCACCGGGATCCTTACGGAGCTTGACCCAGAACTTCCTCTTGCCGTTCCAGAACCGCACGGAGTTCAAGATTTTGTTTGCGAATCGCACCTCTTCGCAGTATCGCCGAAGAAAAGTGGCTATATCCTCCGTGGTCACATGAGGGCTGTGCATAGCCACCACCAACGGTATATGTTCCTCACCATAGAGGAACTGGAACGAAAGACCGTCGAGTCGATCGTCCCTCTGGTCCGCACCAGACAAGGTTGCATAGATGTTATCGCAACACGCCGTGGCCGTGAAGGTGACGGTATACAGGCCACGGCTTTCCTGGTCATTTAGACACAGGATGTCCTCCCTATTGAGGCGGAAGTAGTCAAGAAGAATCACCTCCGCAATGAAGCGGAGGTTCTTCAACTGACGATGGCTCTCCGACACCTCTATGCGGATGGTATTTCGCATCGACATTTCCCCAGAGGGGAAAGCCCAGGAGAACGGCATCTTCCACACCCAGGGACTAAGCCCCTTCCCCAATAGCAGCAGGGGCTCGGAATCCCGCTATAAAAGCGGAACCCTTACCCAAGGCAGAGGTCGGGGGTACCCTAGGTGCTTCCGAAGCTACAGGTAACGCTCAACGTACCGAAAATGCCTTCTGAGACACAAGGTCCCAGAGACAGGGGGATCGCAACCCGTTGTCCGTGGACTAAGCCCGCTCCCCAATAGCAGCAAGGGGGTGAAGTCCCTCCGTAAGGAGAGACAATCCCCCAAGGCCGAGAAGCGGGGTACCACAGACACCTTCCGACCAGACCAAATGCAGATACTACACTTGATCTTAGCCAAAAGGCCGAGAAGCGATAACCGTGAAAGGGGCGGGCCCAACAAGGTGCCCTTCATGGGCACTATCACTGCTTGCTGTCAGGGAGGCTGCCAGACAATTTTCCATGCACACTCTGGGCTGGGGGGCAGTCAACCACCAGTACACACAGCAGAACCTAAACCCATACCATTATTGCTAAGCAGCAAGACAGGGGCCCATTGCACTCCCACGGGGCCTTTTTAAATGCAATCCATAACCCGGATTTGCCAGGAACCCTTCTTACTCCTCCTACTTGCATGTGACACTGGGCTTAGGATCTGCATAGGAAACACACACACAAGCACACACCTACCTTTGTTGCCTGCAGATGCCTCCTTGGCTGTCCCCAAACGGTATCAAACCAACACCCACGGGAAGCTGTAAGCATAGAGGACATGCCTGCACCCCATTGGACTTACCTGTGTGGGTTAAATCCGGGTTATTTGACAACCTATGGCGGTGATGGTTCTGCTCAGGCAGAGCAGTGCTGATGCTCCTCATAAAGCTGTCGCTGCTGTGAAGGTTCTAGGTGACATCACAAATCCCTATGGTTACATACACAACAAAGCTGGGTTGTTGTTGTTTACACTCTGCAAGGCCTGTGGAAGTGAGTGACATCATAGCACTGTAGTTCTGAGGGTTCTAGATGGATGCAACAATCTCCTGTTGCTTCTATGAAGGCCATAATAGACGACATCACCAAACAGCTCCATAGTCACATACACAGCAAAGGAGAGATGTTGTTTACACCTAGTGATGTCAGTGGTATTGAGTGACATCACAGCACAGTGCTAAGGCTCCTGGGCCTGGACACAGCAGCGGCTGCAATATCTCAACGGAGAATACGTTTATATATATGTGTGTGTGTGCGCGTATATATATATATATATATATATATATATATATATATATATATATATTTCTCCGCCGAAATCACTTTTAAACCCATTTCCACCTTTTTTTTCCCTTCTCTTCCTCTTACTTTTTTTTCACGTTTTTTTACGTTTTTCTCCTTTTCGCCTCTTTTCTGGGCGTATTATTCTTCTTTTTCTTCTTTTTTTTCGTCTAATGCATACCCCATCAGTACAGCAATGCTTATTCAATACCGCCAGCAGATGGAGACACTGGGGGATAATTTTCTAAGGATTTATACTGATTTTTCCTGTCTGAATTTGTCGCACAGAAAGTTGCAGGCCAAATATGTGTGACATTTCTGCGACTTTAGCTTCTAGAGCATTTTTACAACATTATACATAGGTGCTGAATACATAAAAAGCGACTGTTCAGCGACAGACAAGTCGCATCGGCTGAAAGTAGGCCAGAATGTCAGTCCATGTTGGAGCAGGTTTAGATACAGTCTAAAGCATAGATCTCAAAGTCTGTGCACAGAATTTAGCAAGGGCCTCGCACCTTCTGATGCATCAGGTAGGTGCACAATAGCATAGCCTAACCCTCTGTACTTTGGTCTATATTGATGCGGGACATAGACAGCCAGCTGATGACCAATCCATTAGTGCAATGGATGGCTGGAAGCATTTGTCTTTGCCTTTGCAATACCACAGAAGCAATGCATGGTCAATGTACAGCAATGACACACCTGTGTGAACAGCCAGGAGACCCCCCCCCCCATGTTATGATACATAGTTACATAGTTAGTACGGTCGAAAAAAGACATATGTCCATCAAGTTCAACCAGGGAATTAAGGGGTAGGGGTGTGGCGCGATATTGGGGAAGGGATGAGATTTTATATTTCTTCATAAGCATTAATCTTATTTTGTCAATTAGGAACATTCAGCACCCACCCGCTATCAAGGCAGCTGCCTATCATGTCATGCCCTACCTGCACAGGTGTGCTGGCTACTCAAATGATCCAATTAAGGAGGCCATTTAGTCAGCAGCAGCAGAAGTCCTGTGCCTGGACGCTCCAACAGCGGCCAGACACAAGCAGAAGCAGAAGCAGCAGAAGCAGCAGCAGCACCACCTTTTGTTTTTTGGCTGCAGCAGCAGCAGCAAGGCCCACAGGGCTGGCTAGCTGGCTAGCCAGCAAGCAGGTAGCAATGAAAGTAGGAATCTTTCTTTTTAACCCTGTAAGGGGGTGGTGCACTGTACCCGAAGATACTGCCATATCGGGTCAATGCATAGGGCGACGGAAGCAAGCTTCGAAATCGGCCCCCGTTCTCAAAAATCCATTTAATATATGGTCCCCAGATAGGGGACGTATCAGATATTAAACTGATAAGAACAGATACTACACTTGATCTTAGCCAAAAGGCCGAGAAGCGATAACCGTGAAAGGGGCGGGCCCAACAAGGTGCCCTTCATGGGCACTATCACTGCTTGCTGTCAGGGAGGCTGCCAGACAATTTTCCATGCACACTCTGGGCTGGGGGGCAGTCAACCACCAGTACACACAGCAGAACCTAAACCCATACCATTATTGCTAAGCAGCAAGACAGGGGCCCATTGCACTCCCACGGGGCCTTTTTAAATGCAATCCATAACCCGGATTTGCCAGGAACCCTTCTTACTCCTCCTACTTGCATGTGACACTGGGCTTAGGATCTGCATAGGAAACACACACACAAGCACACACCTACCTTTGTTGCCTGCAGATGCCTCCTTGGCTGTCCCCAAACGGTATCAAACCAACACCCACGGGAAGCTGTAAGCATAGAGGACATGCCTGCACCCCATTGGACTTACCTGTGTGGGTTAAATCCGGGTTATTTGACAACCTATGGCGGTGATGGTTCTGCTCAGGCAGAGCAGTGCTGATGCTCCTCATAAAGCTGTCGCTGCTGTGAAAATTCTAGGTGACATCACAAATCCCTATGGTTACATACACAACAAAGCTGGGTTGTTGTTGTTTACACTCTGCAAGGCCTGTGGAAGTGAGTGACATCATAGCACTGTAGTTCTGAGGGTTCTAGATGGATGCAACAATCTCCTGTTGCTTCTATGAAGGCCATAATAGACGACATCACCAAACAGCTCCATAGTCACATACACAGCAAAGGAGAGATGTTGTTTACACCTAGTGATGTCAGTGGTATTGAGTGACATCACAGCACAGTGCTAAGGCTCCTGGGCCTGGACACAGCAGCGGCTGCAATATCTCAACGGAGAATACGTTTATATATATGTGTGTGTGTGCGCGTATATATATATATATATATATATATATATATATATATATATATATCTCCGCCGAAATCACTTTTAAACCCATTTCCACCTTTTTTTCCCTTCTCTTCCTCTTACTTTTTTTTCACGTTTTTTTACGTTTTTCTCCTTTTCGCCTCTTTTCTGGGCGTATTATTCTTCTTTTTCTTCTTTTTTTTCGTCTAATGCATACCCCATCAGTGCAGCAATGCTTATTCAATACCGCCAGCAGATGGAGACACTGGGGGATAATTTTCTAAGGATTTATACTGATTTTTCCTGTCTGAATTTGTCGCACAGAAAGTTGCAGGCCAAATATGTGTGACATTTCTGCGACTTTAGCTTCTAGAGCATTTTTACAACATTATACATAGGTGCTGAATACATAAAAAGCGACTGTTCAGCGACAGACAAGTCGCATCGGCTGAAAGTAGGCCAGAATGTCAGTCCATGTTGGAGCAGGTTTAGATACAGTCTAAAGCATAGATCTCAAAGTCTGTGCACAGAATTTAGCAAGGGCCTCGCACCTTCTGATGCATCAGGTAGGTGCACAATAGCATAGCCTAACCCTCTGTACTTTGGTCTATATTGATGCGGGACATAGACAGCCAGCTGATGACCAATCCATTAGTGCAATGGATGGCTGGAAGCATTTGTCTTTGCCTTTGCAATACCACAGAAGCAATGCATGGTCAATGTACAGCAATGACACACCTGTGTGAACAGCCAGGAGACCCCCCCCCCCCCATGTTATGATACATAGTTACATAGTTAGTACGGTCGAAAAAAGACATATGTCCATCAAGTTCAACCAGGGAATTAAGGGGTAGGGGTGTGGCGCGATATTGGGGAAGGGATGAGATTTTATATTTCTTCATAAGCATTAATCTTATTTTGTCAATTAGGAACATTCAGCACCCACCCGCTATCAAGGCAGCTGCCTATCATGTCATGCCCTACCTGCACAGGTGTGCTGGCTACTCAAATGATCCAATTAAGGAGGCCATTTAGTCAGCAGCAGCAGAAGTCCTGTGCCTGGACGCTCCAACAGCGGCCAGACACAAGCAGAAGCAGAAGCAGCAGCAGCACCACCTTTTGTTTTTTGGCTGCAGCAGCAGCAAGGCCCACAGGGCTGGCTAGCTGGCTAGCCAGCAAGCAGGTAGCAATGAAAGTAGGAATCTTTCTTTTTAACCCTGTAAGGGGGTGGTGCACTGACCCGAAGATACTGCCATATCGGGTCAATGCATAGGGCGACGGAAGCAAGCTTCGAAATCGGCCCCCGTTCTCAAAAATCCATTTAATATATGGTCCCCAGATAGGGGACGTATCAGATATTAAACTGATAAGAACAGATACTACACTTGATCTTAGCCAAAAGGCCGAGAAGCGATAACCGTGAAAGGGGCGGGCCCAACAAGGTGCCCTTCATGGGCACTATCACTGCTTGCTGTCAGGGAGGCTGCCAGACAATTTTCCATGCACACTCTGGGCTGGGGGACAGTCAACCACCAGTACACACAGCAGAACCTAAACCCATACCATTATTGCTAAGCAGCAAGACAGGGGCCCATTGCACTCCCACGGGGCCTTTTTAAATGCAATCCATAACCCGGATTTGCCAGGAACCCTTCTTACTCCTCCTACTTGCATGTGACACTGGGCTTAGGATCTGCATAGGAAACACACACACAAGCACACACCTACCTTTGTTGCCTGCAGATGCCTCCTTGGCTGTCCCCAAACGGTATCAAACCAACACCCACGGGAAGCTGTAAGCATAGAGGACATGCCTGCACCCCATTGGACTTACCTGTGTGGGTTAAATCCGGGTTATTTGACAACCTATGGCGGTGATGGGTCTGCTCAGGCAGAGCAGTGCTGATGCTCCTCATAAAGCTGTCGCTGCTGTGAAGGTTCTAGGTGACATCACAAATCCCTATGGTTACATACACAACAAAGCTGGGTTGTTGTTGTTTACACTCTGCAAGGCCTGTGGAAGTGAGTGACATCATAGCACTGTAGTTCTGAGGGTTCTAGATGGATGCAACAATCTCCTGTTGCTTCTATGAAGGCCATAATAGACGACATCACCAAACAGCTCCATAGTCACATACACAGCAAAGGAGAGATGTTGTTTACACCTAGTGATGTCAGTGGTATTGAGTGACATCACAGCACAGTGCTAAGGCTCCTGGGCCTGGACACAGCAGCGGCTGCAATATCTCAACGGAGAATACGTTTATATATATGTGTGTGTGTGCGCGTATATATATATATATATATATATACATATATATATATATATTTCTCCGCCGAAATCACTTTTAAACCCATTTCCACCTTTTTTTCCCTTCTCTTCCTCTTACTTTTTTTTCACGTTTTTTTACGTTTTTCTCCTTTTCGCTTCTTTTCTGGGCGTATTATTCTTCTTTTTCTTCTTTTTTTTCGTCTAATGCATACCCCATCAGTGCAGCAATGCTTATTCAATACCGCCAGCAGATGGAGACACTGGGGGATAATTTTCTAAGGATTTATACTGATTTTTCCTGTCTGAATTTGTCGCACAGAAAGTTGCAGGCCAAATATGTGTGACATTTCTGCGACTTTAGCTTCTAGAGCATTTTTACAACATTATACATAGGTGCTGAATACATAAAAAGCGACTGTTCAGCGACAGACAAGTCGCATCGGCTGAAAGTAGGCCAGAATGTCAGTCCATGTTGGAGCAGGTTTAGATACAGTCTAAAGCATAGATCTCAAAGTCTGTGCACAGAATTTAGCAAGGGCCTCGCACCTTCTGATGCATCAGGTAGGTGCACAATAGCATAGCCTAACCCTCTGTACTTTGGTCTATATTGATGCGGGACATAGACAGCCAGCTGATGACCAATCCATTAGTGCAATGGATGGCTGGAAGCATTTGTCTTTGCCTTTGCAATACCACAGAAGCAATGCATGGTCAATGTACAGCAATGACACACCTGTGTGAACAGCCAGGAGACCCCCCCCCCCCATGTTATGATACATAGTTACATAGTTAGTACGGTCGAAAAAAGACATATGTCCATCAAGTTCAACCAGGGAATTAAGGGGTAGGGGTGTGGCGCGATATTGGGGAAGGGATGAGATTTTATATTTCTTCATAAGCATTAATCTTATTTTGTCAATTAGGAACATTCAGCACCCACCCGCTATCAAGGCAGCTGCCTATCATGTCATGCCCTACCTGCACAGGTGTGCTGGCTACTCAAATGATCCAATTAAGGAGGCCATTTAGTCAGCAGCAGCAGAAGTCCTGTGCCTGGACGCTCCAACAGCGGCCAGACACAAGCAGAAGCAGAAGCAGCAGAAGCAGCAGCAGCACCACCTTTTGTTTTTTGGCTGCAGCAGCAGCAGCAAGGCCCACAGGGCTGGCTAGCTGGCTAGCCAGCAAGCAGGTAGCAATGAAAGTAGGAATCTTTCTTTTTAACCCTGTAAGGGGGTGGTGCACTGTACCCGAAGATACTGCCATATCGGGTCAATGCATAGGGCGACGGAAGCAAGCTTCGAAATCGGCCCCCGTTCTCAAAAATCCATTTAATATATGGTCCCCAGATAGGGGACGTATCAGATATTAAACTGATAAGAACAGATACTACACTTGATCTTAGCCAAAAGGCCGAGAAGCGATAACCGTGAAAGGGGCGGGCCCAACAAGGTGCCCTTCATGGGCACTATCACTGCTTGCTGTCAGGGAGGCTGCCAGACAATTTTCCATGCACACTCTGGGCTGGGGGGCAGTCAACCACCAGTACACACAGCAGAACCTAAACCCATACCATTATTGCTAAGCAGCAAGACAGGGGACCATTGCACTCCCACGGGGCCTTTTTAAATGCAATCCATAACCCGGATTTGCCAGGAACCCTTCTTACTCCTCCTACTTGCCTGTGACACTGGGCTTAGGATCTGCATAGGAAACACACACACAAGCAAACACCTACCTTTGTTGCCTGCAGATGCCTCCTTGGCTGTCCCCAAACGGTATCAAACCAACACCCACGGGAAGCTGTAAGCATAGAGGACATGCCTGCACCCCATTGGACTTACCTGTGTGGGTTAAATCCGGGTTATTTGAAAACCTATGGCGGTGATGGTTCTGCTCAGGCAGAGCAGTGCTGATGCTCCTCATAAAGCTGTCGCTGCTGTGAAGGTTCTAGGTGACATCACAAATCCCTATGGTTACATACACAACAAAGCTGGGTTGTTGTTGTTTACACTCTGCAAGGCCTGTGGAAGTGAGTGACATCATAGCACTGTAGTTCTGAGGGTTCTAGATGGATGCAACAATCTCCTGTTGCTTCTATGAAGGCCATAATAGACGACATCACCAAACAGCTCCATAGTCACATACACAGCAAAGGAGAGATGTTGTTTACACCTAGTGATGTCAGTGGTATTGAGTGACATCACAGCACAGTGCTAAGGCTCCTAGGCCTGGACACAGCAGCGGCTGCAATATCTCAACGGAGAATACGTTTATATATATATGTGTGTGTGTGCGCATATATATATATATATATATATATATATATATATATATATATATATTTCTCCGCCGAAATCACTTTTAAACCCATTTCCACCTTTTTTTCCCTTCTCTTCCTCTTACTTTTTTTTCACGTTTTTTTACGTTTTTCTCCTTTTCGCCTCTTTTCTGGGCGTATTATTCTTCTTTTTCTTCTTTTTTTTCGTCTAATGCATACCCCATCAGTGCAGCAATGCTTATTCAATACCGCCAGCAGATGGAGACACTGGGGGATAATTTTCTAAGGATTTATACTGATTTTTCCTGTCTGAATTTGTCGCACAGAAAGTTGCAGGCCAAATATGTGTGACATTTCTGCGACTTTAGCTTCTAGAGCATTTTTACAACATTATACATAGGTGCTGAATACATAAAAAGCGACTGTTCAGCGACAGACAAGTCGCATCGGCTGAAAGTAGGCCAGAATGTCAGTCCATGTTGGAGCAGGTTTAGATACAGTCTAAAGCATAGATCTCAAAGTCTGTGCACAGAATTTAGCAAGGGCCTCGCACCTTCTGATGCATCAGGTAGGTGCACAATAGCATAGCCTAACCCTCTGTACTTTGGTCTATATTGATGCGGGACATAGACAGCCAGCTGATGACCAATCCATTAGTGCAATGGATGGCTGGAAGCATTTGTCTTTGCCTTTGCAATACCACAGAAGCAATGCATGGTCAATGTACAGCAATGACACACCTGTGTGAACAGCCAGGAGACCCCCCCCCCCCCCCATGTTATGATACATAGTTACATAGTTAGTACGGTCGAAAAAAGACATATGTCCATCAAGTTCAACCAGGGAATTAAGGGGTAGGGGTGTGGCGCGATATTGGGGAAGGGATGAGATTTTATATTTCTTCATAAGCATTAATCTTATTTTGTCAATTAGGAACATTCAGCACCCACCCGCTATCAAGGCAGCTGCCTATCATGTCATGCCCTACCTGCACAGGTGTGCTGGCTACTCAAATGATCCAATTAAGGAGGCCATTTAGTCAGCAGCAGCAGAAGTCCTGTGCCTGGACGCTCCAACAGCGGCCAGACACAAGCAGAAGCAGAAGCAGCAGAAGCAGCAGCAGCACCACCTTTTGTTTTTTGGCTGCAGCAGCAGCAGCAGCAAGGCCCACAGGGCTGGCTAGCTGGCTAGCCAGCAAGCAGGTAGCAATGAAAGTAGGAATCTTTCTTTTTAACCCTGTAAGGGGGTGGTGCACTGTACCCGAAGATACTGCCATATCGGGTCAATGCATAGGGCGACGGAAGCAAGCTTCGAAATCGGCCCCCGTTCTCAAAAATCCATTTAATATATGGTCCCCAGATAGGGGACGTATCAGATATTAAACTGATAAGAACAGATACTACACTTGATCTTAGCCAAAAGGCCGAGAAGCGATAACCGTGAAAGGGGCGGGCCCAACAAGGTGCCCTTCATGGGCACTATCACTGCTTGCTGTCAGGGAGGCTGCCAGACAATTTTCCATGCACACTCTGGGCTGGGGGGCAGTCAACCACCAGTACACACAGCAGAACCTAAACCCATACCATTATTGCTAAGCAGCAAGACAGGGGCCCATTGCACTCCCACGGGGCCTTTTTAAATGCAATCCATAACCCGGATTTGCCAGGAACCCTTCTTACTCCTCCTACTTGCATGTGACACTGGGCTTAGGATCTGCATAGGAAACACACACACAAGCACACACCTACCTTTGTTGCCTGCAGATGCCTCCTTGGCTGTCCCCAAACGGTATCAAACCAACACCCACGGGAAGCTGTAAGCATAGAGGACATGCCTGCACCCCATTGGACTTACCTGTGTGGGTTAAATCCGGGTTATTTGACAACCTATGGCGGTGATGGTTCTGCTCAGGCAGAGCAGTGCTGATGCTCCTCATAAAGCTGTCGCTGCTGTGAAGGTTCTAGGTGACATCACAAATCCCTATGGTTACATACACAACAAAGCTGGGTTGTTGTTGTTTACACTCTGCAAGGCCTGTGGAAGTGAGTGACATCATAGCACTGTAGTTCTGAGGGTTCTAGATGGATGCAACAATCTCCTGTTGCTTCTATGAAGGCCATAATAGACGACATCACCAAACAGCTCCATAGTCACATACACAGCAAAGGAGAGATGTTGTTTACACCTAGTGATGTCAGTGGTATTGAGTGACATCACAGCACAGTGCTAAGGCTCCTGGGCCTGGACACAGCAGCGGCTGCAATATCTCAACGGAGAATACGTTTATATATATGTGTGTGTGTGCGCGTATATATATATATATATATATATATATATATATATATATATATATTTCTCCGCCGAAATCACTTTTAAACCCATTTCCACCTTTTTTTCCCTTCTCTTCCTCTTACTTTTTTTTCACGTTTTTTTACGTTTTTCTCCTTTTCGCCTCTTTTCTGGGCGTATTATTCTTCTTTTTCTTCTTTTTTTTTGTCTAATGCATACCCCATCAGTGCAGCAATGCTTATTCAATACCGCCAGCAGATGGAGACACTGGGGGATAATTTTCTAAGGATTTATACTGATTTTTCCTGTCTGAATTTGTCGCACAGAAAGTTGCAGGCCAAATATGTGTGACATTTCTGCGACTTTAGCTTCTAGAGCATTTTTACAACATTATACATAGGTGCTGAATACATAAAAAGCGACTGTTCAGCGACAGACAAGTCGCATCGGCTGAAAGTAGGCCAGAATGTCAGTCCATGTTGGAGCAGGTTTAGATACAGTCTAAAGCATAGATCTCAAAGTCTGTGCACAGAATTTAGCAAGGGCCTCGCACCTTCTGATGCATCAGGTAGGTGCACAATAGCATAGCCTAACCCTCTGTACTTTGGTCTATATTGATGCGGGACATAGACAGCCAGCTGATGACCAATCCATTAGTGCAATGGATGGCTGGAAGCATTTGTCTTTGCCTTTGCAATACCACAGAAGCAATGCATGGTCAATGTACAGCAATGACACACCTGTGTGAACAGCCAGGAGACCCCCCCCCCCCCCCATGTTATGATACATAGTTACATAGTTAGTACGGTCGAAAAAAGACATATGTCCATCAAGTTCAACCAGGGAATTAAGGGGTAGGGGTGTGGCGCGATATTGGGGAAGGGATGAGATTTTATATTTCTTCATAAGCATTAATCTTATTTTGTCAATTAGGAACATTCAGCACCCACCCGCTATCAAGGCAGCTGCCTATCATGTCATGCCCTACCTGCACAGGTGTGCTGGCTACTCAAATGATCCAATTAAGGAGGCCATTTAGTCAGCAGCAGCAGAAGTCCTGTGCCTGGACGCTCCAACAGCGGCCAGACACAAGCAGAAGCAGAAGCAGCAGAAGCAGCAGCAGCACCACCTTTTGTTTTTTGGCTGCAGCAGCAGCAGCAAGGCCCACAGGGCTGGCTAGCTGGCTAGCCAGCAAGCAGGTAGCAATGAAAGTAGGAATCTTTCTTTTTAACCCTGTAAGGGGGTGGTGCACTGTACCCGAAGATACTGCCATATCGGGTCAATGCATAGGGCGACGGAAGCAAGCTTCGAAATCGGCCCCCGTTCTCAAAAATCCATTTAATATATGGTCCCCAGATAGGGGACGTATCAGATATTAAACTGATAAGAACAGATACTACACTTGATCTTAGCCAAAAGGCCGAGAAGCGATAACCGTGAAAGGGGCGGGCCCAACAAGGTGCCCTTCATGGGCACTATCACTGCTTGCTGTCAGGGAGGCTGCCAGACAATTTTCCATGCACACTCTGGGCTGGGGGGCAGTCAACCACCAGTACACACAGCAGAACCTAAACCCATACCATTATTGCTAAGCAGCAAGACAGGGGCCCATTGCACTCCCACGGGGCCTTTTTAAATGCAATCCATAACCCGGATTTGCCAGGAACCCTTCTTACTCCTCCTACTTGCATGTGACACTGGGCTTAGGATCTGCATAGGAAACACACACACAAGCACACACCTACCTTTGTTGCCTGCAGATGCCTCCTTGGCTGTCCCCAAACGGTATCAAACCAACACCCACGGGAAGCTGTAAGCATAGAGGACATGCCTGCACCCCATTGGACTTACCTGTGTGGGTTAAATCCGGGTTATTTGACAACCTATGGCGGTGATGGTTCTGCTCAGGCAGAGCAGTGCTGATGCTCCTCATAAAGCTGTCGCTGCTGTGAAAATTCTAGGTGACATCACAAATCCCTATGGTTACATACACAACAAAGCTGGGTTGTTGTTGTTTACACTCTGCAAGGCCTGTGGAAGTGAGTGACATCATAGCACTGTAGTTCTGAGGGTTCAAGATGGATGCAACAATCTCCTGTTGCTTCTATGAAGGCCATAATAGACGACATCACCAAACAGCTCCATAGTCACATACACAGCAAAGGAGAGATGTTGTTTACACCTAGTGATGTCAGTGGTATTGAGTGACATCACAGCACAGTGCTAAGGCTCCTGGGCCTGGACACAGCAGCGGCTGCAATATCTCAACGGAGAATACGTTTATATATATGTGTGTGTGTGCGCGTATATATATATATATATATATATATATATATATATATATATATATTTCTCCGCCGAAATCACTTTTAAACCCATTTCCACCTTTTTTTCCCTTCTCTTCCTCTTACTTTTTTTTCACGTTTTTTTACGTTTTTCTCCTTTTCGCCTCTTTTCTGGGCGTATTATTCTTCTTTTTCTTCTTTTTTTTCGTCTAATGCATACCCCATCAGTGCAGCAATGCTTATTCAATACCGCCAGCAGATGGAGACACTGGGGGATAATTTTCTAAGGATTTATACTGATTTTTCCTGTCTGAATTTGTCGCACAGAAAGTTGCAGGCCAAATATGTGTGACATTTCTGCGACTTTAGCTTCTAGAGCATTTTTACAACATTATACATAGGTGCTGAATACATAAAAAGCGACTGTTCAGCGACAGACAAGTCGCATTGGCTGAAAGTAGGCCAGAATGTCAGTCCATGTTGGAGCAGGTTTAGATACAGTCTAAAGCATAGATCTCAAAGTCTGTGCACAGAATTTAGCAAGGGCCTCGCACCTTCTGATGCATCAGGTAGGTGCACAATAGCATAGCCTAACCCTCTGTACTTTGGTCTATATTGATGCGGGACATAGACAGCCAGCTGATGACCAATCCATTAGTGCAATGGATGGCTGGAAGCATTTGTCTTTGCCTTTGCAATACCACAGAAGCAATGCATGGTCAATGTACAGCAATGACACACCTGTGTGAACAGCCAGGAGACCCCCCCCCCCCCCCCATGTTATGATACATAGTTACATAGTTAGTACGGTCGAAAAAAGACATATGTCCATCAAGTTCAACCAGGGAATTAAGGGGTAGGGGTGTGGCGCGATATTGGGGAAGGGATGAGATTTTATATTTCTTCATAAGCATTAATCTTATTTTGTCAATTAGGAACATTCAGCACCCACCCGCTATCAAGGCAGCTGCCTATCATGTCATGCCCTACCTGCACAGGTGTGCTGGCTACTCAAATGATCCAATTAAGGAGGCCATTTAGTCAGCAGCAGCAGAAGTCCTGTGCCTGGACGCTCCAACAGCGGCCAGACACAAGCAGAAGCAGAAGCAGCAGAAGCAGCAGCAGCACCACCTTTTGTTTTTTGGCTGCAGCAGCAGCAGCAAGGCCCACAGGGCTGGCTAGCTGGCTAGCCAGCAAGCAGGTAGCAATGAAAGTAGGAATCTTTCTTTTTAACCCTGTAAGGGGGTGGTGCACTGTACCCGAAGATACTGCCATATCGGGTCAATGCATAGGGCGACGGAAGCAAGCTTCGAAATCGGCCCCCGTTCTCAAAAATCCATTTAATATACGGTCCCCAGATAGGGGACGTATCAGATATTAAACTGATAAGAACAGATACTACACTTGATCTTAGCCAAAAGGCCGAGAAGTGATAACCGTGAAAGGGGCGGGCCCAACAAGGTGCCCTTCATGGGCACTATCACTGCTTGCTGTCAGGGAGGCTGCCAGACAATTTTCCATGCACACTCTGGGCTGGGGGGCAGTCAACCACCAGTACACACAGCAGAACCTAAACCCATACCATTATTGCTAAGCAGCAAGACAGGGGCCCATTGCACTCCCACGGGGCCTTTTTAAATGCAATCCATAACCCGGATTTGCCAGGAACCCTTCTTACTCCTCCTACTTGCATGTGACACTGGGCTTAGGATCTGCATAGGAAACACACACACAAGCACACACCTACCTTTGTTGCCTGCAGATGCCTCCTTGGCTGTCCCCAAACGGTATCAAACCAACACCCACGGGAAGCTGTAAGCATAGAGGACATGCCTGCACCCCATTGGACTTACCTGTGTGGGTTAAATCCGGGTTATTTGACAACCTATGGCGGTGATGGTTCTGCTCAGGCAGAGCAGTGCTGATGCTCCTCATAAAGCTGTCGCTGCTGTGAAAATTCTAGGTGACATCACAAATCCCTATGGTTACATACACAACAAAGCTGGGTTGTTGTTGTTTACACTCTGCAAGGCCTGTGGAAGTGAGTGACATCATAGCACTGTAGTTCTGAGGGTTCTAGATGGATGCAACAATCTCCTGTTGCTTCTATGAAGGCCATAATAGACGACATCACCAAACAGCTCCATAGTCACATACACAGCAAAGGAGAGATGTTGTTTACACCTAGTGATGTCAGTGGTATTGAGTGACATCACAGCACAGTGCTAAGGCTCCTGGGCCTGGACACAGCAGCGGCTGCAATATCTCAACGGAGAATACGTTTATATATATGTGTGTGTGTGCACGTATATATATATATATATATATATATATATATATATATATATATATATATATATTTCTCCGCCGAAATCACTTTTAAACCCATTTCCACCTTTTTTTCCCTTCTCTTCCTCTTACTTTTTTTTCACGTTTTTTTACGTTTTTCTCCTTTTCGCCTCTTTTCTGGGCGTATTATTCTTCTTTTTCTTCTTTTTTTTCGTCTAATGCATACCCCATCAGTGCAGCAATGCTTATTCAATACCGCCAGCAGATGGAGACACTGGGGGATAATTTTCTAAGGATTTATACTGATTTTTCCTGTCTGAATTTGTCACACAGAAAGTTGCAGGCCAAATATGTGTGACATTTCTGCGACTTTAGCTTCTAGAGCATTTTTACAACATTATACATAGGTGCTGAATACATAAAAAGCGACTGTTCAGCGACAGACAAGTCGCATCGGCTGAAAGTAGGCCAGAATGTCAGTCCATGTTGGAGCAGGTTTAGATACAGTCTAAAGCATAGATCTCAAAGTCTGTGCACAGAATTTAGCAAGGGCCTCGCACCTTCTGATGCATCAGGTAGGTGCACAATAGCATAGCCTAACCCTCTGTACTTTGGTCTATATTGATGCGGGACATAGACAGCCAGCTGATGACCAATCCATTAGTGCAATGGATGGCTGGAAGCATTTGTCTTTGCCTTTGCAATACCACAGAAGCAATGCATGGTCAATGTACAGCAATGACACACCTGTGTGAACAGCCAGGAGACCCCCCCCCCCCCATGTTATGATACATAGTTACATAGTTAGTACGGTCGAAAAAAGACATATGTCCATCAAGTTCAACCAGGGAATTAAGGGGTAGGGGTGTGGCGCGCTATTGGGGAAGGGATGAGATTTTATATTTCTTCATAAGCATTAATCTTATTTTGTCAATTAGGAACATTCAGCACCCACCCGCTATCAAGGCAGCTGCCTATCATGTCATGCCCTACCTGCACAGGTGTGCTGGCTACTCAAATGATCCAATTAAGGAGGCCATTTAGTCAGCAGCAGCAGAAGTCCTGTGCCTGGACGCTCCAACAGCGGCCAGACACAAGCAGAAGCAGAAGCAGCAGAAGCAGCAGCAGCACCACCTTTTGTTTTTTGGCTGCAGCAGCAGCAGCAAGGCCCACAGGGCTGGCTAGCTGGCTAGCCAGCAAGCAGGTAGCAATGAAAGTAGGAATCTTTCTTTTGAACCCTGTAAGGGGGTGGTGCACTGTACCCGAAGATACTGCCATATCGGGTCAATGCATAGGGCGACGGAAGCAAGCTTTGAAATCGGCCCCCGTTCTCAAAAATCCATTTAATATATGGTCCCCAGATAGGGGACGTATCAGATATTAAACTGATAAGAACAGATACTACACTTGATCTTAGCCAAAAGGCCGAGAAGCGATAACCGTGAAAGGGGCGGGCCCAACAAGGTGCCCTTCATGGGCACTATCACTGCTTGCTGTCAGGGAGGCTGCCAGACAATTTTCCATGCACACTCTGGGCTGGGGGGCAGTCAACCACCAGTACACACAGCAGAACCTAAACCCATACCATTATTGCTAAGCAGCAAGACAGGGGCCCATTGCACTCCCACGGGGCCTTTTTAAATGCAATCCATAACCCGGATTTGCCAGGAACCCTTCTTACTCCTCCTACTTGCATGTGACACTGGGCTTAGGATCTGCATAGGAAACACACACACAAGCACACACCTACCTTTGTTGCCTGCAGATGCCTCCTTGGCTGTCCCCAAACGGTATCAAACCAACACCCACGGGAAGCTGTAAGCATAGAGGACATGCCTGCACCCCATTGGACTTACCTGTGTGGGTTAAATCCGGGTTATTTGACAACCTATGGCGTTGATGGTTCTGCTCAGGCAGAGCAGTGCTGATGCTCCTCATAAAGCTGTCGCTGTTGTGAAGGTTCTAGGTGACATCACAAATCCCTATGGTTACATACACAACAAAGCTGGGTTGTTGTTGTTTACACTCTGCAAGGCCTGTGGAAGTGAGTGACATCATAGCACTGTAGTTCTGAGGGTTCTAGATGGATGCAACAATCTCCTGTTGCTTCTATGAAGGCCGTAATAGACGACATCACCAAACAGCTCCATAGTCACATACACAGCAAAGGAGAGATGTTGTTTACACCTAGTGATGTCAGTGGTATTGAGTGACATCACAGCACAGTGCTAAGGCTCCTGGGCCTGGACACAGCAGCGGCTGCAATATCTCAACGGAGAATACGTTTATATATATGTGTGTGTGTGCGCGTATATATATATATATATATATATATATATATATATATATATATATTTCTCCGCCGAAATCACTTTTAAACCCATTTCCACCTTTTTTTCCCTTCTCTTCCTCTTACTTTTTTTTCACGTTTTTTTACGTTTTTCTCCTTTTCGCCTCTTTTCTGGGCGTATTATTCTTCTTTTTCTTCTTTTTTTTCGTCTAATGCATACCCCATCAGTGCAGCAATGCTTATTCAATACCGCCAGCAGATGGAGACACTGGGGGATAATTTTCTAAGGATTTATACTGATTTTTCCTGTCTGAATTTGTCGCACAGAAAGTTGCAGGCCAAATATGTGTGACATTTCTGCGACTTTAGCTTCTAGAGCATTTTTACAACATTATACATAGGTGCTGAATACATAAAAAGCGACTGTTCAGCGACAGACAAGTCGCATCGGCTGAAAGTAGGCCAGAATGTCAGTCCATGTTGGAGCAGGTTTAGATACAGTCTAAAGCATAGATCTCAAAGTCTGTGCACAGAATTTAGCAAGGGCCTCGCACCTTCTGATGCATCAGGTAGGTGCACAATAGCATAGCCTAACCCTCTGTACTTTGGTCTATATTGATGCGGGACATAGACAGCCAGCTGATGACCAATCCATTAGTGCAATGGATGGCTGGAAGCATTTGTCTTTGCCTTTGCAATACCACAGAAGCAATGCATGGTCAATGTACAGCAATGACACACCTGTGTGAACAGCCAGGAGACCCCCCCCCCCCCATGTTATGATACATAGTTACATAGTTAGTACGGTCGAAAAAAGACATATGTCCATCAAGTTCAACCAGGGAATTAAGGGGTAGGGGTGTGGCGCGATATTGGGGAAGGGATGAGATTTTATATTTCTTCATAAGCATTAATCTTATTTTGTCAATTAGGAACATTCAGCACCCACCCGCTATCAAGGCAGCTGCCTATCATGTCATGCCCTACCTGCACAGGTGTGCTGGCTACTCAAATGATCCAATTAAGGAGGCCATTTAGTCAGCAGCAGCAGAAGTCCTGTGCCTGGACGCTCCAACAGCGGCCAGACACAAGCAGAAGCAGAAGCAGCAGAAGCAGCAGCAGCACCACCTTTTGTTTTTTGGCTGCAGCAGCAGCAGCAAGGCCCACAGGGCTGGCTAGCTGGCTAGCCAGCAAGCAGGTAGCAATGAAAGTAGGAATCTTTCTTTTTAACCCTGTAAGGGGGTGGTGCACTGTACCCGAAGATACTGCCATATCGGGTCAATGCATAGGGCGACGGAAGCAAGCTTCGAAATCGGCCCCCGTTCTCAAAAATCCATTTAATATATGGTCCCCAGATAGGGGACGTATCAGATATTAAACTGATAAGAACAGATACTACACTTGATCTTAGCCAAAAGGCCGAGAAGCGATAACCGTGAAAGGGGCGGGCCCAACAAGGTGCCCTTCATGGGCACTATCACTGCTTGCTGTCAGGGAGGCTGCCAGACAATTTTCCATGCACACTCTGGGCTGGGGGGCAGTCAACCACCAGTACACACAGCAGAACCTAAACCCATACCATTATTGCTAAGCAGCAAGACAGGGGCCCATTGCACTCCCACGGGGCCTTTTTAAATGCAATCCATAACCCGGATTTGCCAGGAACCCTTCTTACTCCTCCTACTTGCATGTGACACTGGGCTTAGGATCTGCATAGGAAACACACACACAAGCAAACACCTACCTTTGTTGCCTGCAGATGCCTCCTTGGCTGTCCCCAAACGGTATCAAACCAACACCCACGGGAAGCTGTAAGCATAGAGGACATGCCTGCACCCCATTGGACTTACCTGTGTGGGTTAAATCCGGGTTATTTGAAAACCTATGGCGGTGATGGTTCTGCTCAGGCAGAGCAGTGCTGATGCTCCTCATAAAGCTGTCGCTGCTGTGAAGGTTCTAGGTGACATCACAAATCCCTATGGTTACATACACAACAAAGCTGGGTTGTTGTTGTTTACACTCTGCAAGGCCTGTGGAAGTGAGTGACATCATAGCACTGTAGTTCTGAGGGTTCTAGATGGATGCAACAATCTCCTGTTGCTTCTATGAAGGCCATAATAGACGACATCACCAAACAGCTCCATAGTCACATACACAGCAAAGGAGAGATGTTGTTTACACCTAGTGATGTCAGTGGTATTGAGTGACATCACAGCACAGTGCTAAGGCTCCTGGGCCTGGACACAGCAGCGGCTGCAATATCTCAACGGAGAATACGTTTATATATATATGTGTGTGTGTGCGCGTATATATATATATATATATATATATATATATATATATATATTTCTCCGCCGAAATCACTTTTAAACCCATTTCCACCTTTTTTTCCCTTCTCTTCCTCTTACTTTTTTTTCACGTTTTTTTACGTTTTTCTCCTTTTCGCCTCTTTTCTGGGCGTATTATTCTTCTTTTTCTTCTTTTTTTTCGTCTAATGCATACCCCATCAGTGCAGCAATGCTTATTCAATACCGCCAGCAGATGGAGACACTGGGGGATAATTTTCTAAGGATTTATACTGATTTTTCCTGTCTGAATTTGTCACACAGAAAGTTGCAGGCCAAATATGTGTGACATTTCTGCGACTTTAGCTTCTAGAGCATTTTTACAACATTATACATAGGTGCTGAATACATAAAAAGCGACTGTTCAGCGACAGACAAGTCGCATCGGCTGAAAGTAGGCCAGAATGTCAGTCCATGTTGGAGCAGGTTTAGATACAGTCTAAAGCATAGATCTCAAAGTCTGTGCACAGAATTTAGCAAGGGCCTCGCTCCTTCTGATGCATCAGGTAGGTGCACAATAGCATAGCCTAACCCTCTGTACTTTGGTCTATATTGATGCGGGACATAGACAGCCAGCTGATGACCAATCCATTAGTGCAATGGATGGCTGGAAGCATTTGTCTTTGCCTTTGCAATACCACAGAAGCAATGCATGGTCAATGTACAGCAATGACACACCTGTGTGAACAGCCAGGAGACCCCCCCCCCCATGTTATGATACATAGTTACATAGTTAGTACGGTCGAAAAAAGACATATGTCCATCAAGTTCAACCAGGGAATTAAGGGGTAGGGGTGTGGCGCGCTATTGGGGAAGGGATGAGATTTTATATTTCTTCATAAGCATTAATCTTATTTTGTCAATTAGGAACATTCAGCACCCACCCGCTATCAAGGCAGCTGCCTATCATGTCATGCCCTACCTGCACAGGTGTGCTGGCTACTCAAATGATCCAATTAAGGAGGCCATTTAGTCAGCAGCAGCAGAAGTCCTGTGCCTGGACGCTCCAACAGCGGCCAGACACAAGCAGAAGCAGAAGCAGCAGAAGCAGCAGCAGCACCACCTTTTGTTTTTTGGCTGCAGCAGCAGCAGCAAGGCCCACAGGGCTGGCTAGCTGGCTAGCCAGCAAGCAGGTAGCAATGAAAGTAGGAATCTTTCTTTTGAACCCTGTAAGGGGGTGGTGCACTGTACCCGAAGATACTGCCATATCGGGTCAATGCATAGGGCGACGGAAGCAAGCTTTGAAATCGGCCCCCGTTCTCAAAAATCCATTTAATATATGGTCCCCAGATAGGGGACGTATCAGATATTAAACTGATAAGAACAGATACTACACTTGATCTTAGCCAAAAGGCCGAGAAGCGATAACCGTGAAAGGGGCGGGCCCAACAAGGTGCCCTTCATGGGCACTATCACTGCTTGCTGTCAGGGAGGCTGCCAGACAATTTTCCATGCACACTCTGGGCTGGGGGGCAGTCAACCACCAGTACACACAGCAGAACCTAAACCCATACCATTATTGCTAAGCAGCAAGACAGGGGCCCATTGCACTCCCACGGGGCCTTTTTAAATGCAATCCATAACCCGGATTTGCCAGGAACCCTTCTTACTCCTCCTACTTGCATGTGACACTGGGCTTAGGATCTGCATAGGAAACACACACACAAGCACACACCTACCTTTGTTGCCTGCAGATGCCTCCTTGGCTGTCCCCAAACGGTATCAAACCAACACCCACGGGAAGCTGTAAGCATAGAGGACATGCCTGCACCCCATTGGACTTACCTGTGTGGGTTAAATCCGGGTTATTTGACAACCTATGGCGTTGATGGTTCTGCTCAGGCAGAGCAGTGCTGATGCTCCTCATAAAGCTGTCGCTGTTGTGAAGGTTCTAGGTGACATCACAAATCCCTATGGTTACATACACAACAAAGCTGGGTTGTTGTTGTTTACACTCTGCAAGGCCTGTGGAAGTGAGTGACATCATAGCACTGTAGTTCTGAGGGTTCTAGATGGATGCAACAATCTCCTGTTGCTTCTATGAAGGCCGTAATAGACGACATCACCAAACAGCTCCATAGTCACATACACAGCAAAGGAGAGATGTTGTTTACACCTAGTGATGTCAGTGGTATTGAGTGACATCACAGCACAGTGCTAAGGCTCCTGGGCCTGGACACAGCAGCGGCTGCAATATCTCAACGGAGAATACGTTTATATATATGTGTGTGTGTGCGCGTATATATATATATATATATATATATATATATATATATATATATACATATATATATTTCTCCGCCGAAATCACTTTTAAACCCATTTCCACCTTTTTTTCCCTTCTCTTCCTCTTACTTTTTTTTCACGTTTTTTTACGTTTTTCTCCTTTTCGCCTCTTTTCTGGGCGTATTATTCTTCTTTTTCTTCTTTTTTTTCGTCTAATGCATACCCCATCAGTGCAGCAATGCTTATTCAATACCGCCAGCAGATGGAGACACTGGGGGATAATTTTCTAAGGATTTATACTGATTTTTCCTGTCTGAATTTGTCGCACAGAAAGTTGCAGGCCAAATATGTGTGACATTTCTGCGACTTTAGCTTCTAGAGCATTTTTACAACATTATACATAGGTGCTGAATACATAAAAAGCGACTGTTCAGCGACAGACAAGTCGCATCGGCTGAAAGTAGGCCAGAATGTCAGTCCATGTTGGAGCAGGTTTAGATACAGTCTAAAGCATAGATCTCAAAGTCTGTGCACAGAATTTAGCAAGGGCCTCGCACCTTCTGATGCATCAGGTAGGTGCACAATAGCATAGCCTAACCCTCTGTACTTTGGTCTATATTGATGCGGGACATAGACAGCCAGCTGATGACCAATCCATTAGTGCAATGGATGGCTGGAAGCATTTGTCTTTGCCTTTGCAATACCACAGAAGCAATGCATGGTCAATGTACAGCAATGACACACCTGTGTGAACAGCCAGGAGACCCCCCCCCCCCCATGTTATGATACATAGTTACATAGTTAGTACGGTCGAAAAAAGACATATGTCCATCAAGTTCAACCAGGGAATTAAGGGGTAGGGGTGTGGCGCGCTATTGGGGAAGGGATGAGATTTTATATTTCTTCATAAGCATTAATCTTATTTTGTCAATTAGGAACATTCAGCACCCACCCGCTATCAAGGCAGCTGCCTATCATGTCATGCCCTACCTGCACAGGTGTGCTGGCTACTCAAATGATCCAATTAAGGAGGCCATTTAGTCAGCAGCAGCAGAAGTCCTGTGCCTGGACGCTCCAACAGCGGCCAGACACAAGCAGAAGCAGAAGCAGCAGAAGCAGCAGCAGCACCACCTTTTGTTTTTTGGCTGCAGCAGCAGCAGCAAGGCCCACAGGGCTGGCTAGCTGGCTAGCCAGCAAGCAGGTAGCAATGAAAGTAGGAATCTTTCTTTTTAACCCTGTAAGGGGGTGGTGCACTGTACCCGAAGATACTGCCATATCGGGTCAATGCATAGGGCGACGGAAGCAAGCTTCAAAATCGGCCCCCGTTCTCAAAAATCCATTTAATATATGGTCCCCAGATAGGGGACGTATCAGATATTAAACTGATAAGAACAGATACTACACTTGATCTTAGCCAAAAGGCCGAGAAGCAATAACCGTGAAAGGGGCGGGCCCAACAAGGTGCCCTTCATGGGCACTATCACTGCTTGCTGTCAGGGAGGCTGCCAGACAATTTTCCATGCACACTCTGGGCTGGGGGGCAGTCAACCACCAGTACACACAGCAGAACCTAAACCCATACCATTATTGCTAAGCAGCAAGACAGGGGCCCATTGCACTCCCACGGGGCCTTTTTAAATGCAATCCATAACCCGGATTTGCCAGGAACCCTTCTTACTCCTCCTACTTGCATGTGACACTGGGCTTAGGATCTGCATAGGAAACACACACACAAGCACACACCTACCTTTGTTGCCTGCAGATGCCTCCTTGGCTGTCCCCAAACGGTATCAAACCAACACCCACGGGAAGCTGTAAGCATAGAGGACATGCCTGCACCCCATTGGACTTACCTGTGTGGGTTAAATCCGGGTTATTTGACAACCTATGGCGGTGATGGTTCTGCTCAGGCAGAGCAGTGCTGATGCTCCTCATAAAGCTGTCGCTGCTGTGAAGGTTCTAGGTGACATCACAAATCCCTATGGTTACATACACAACAAAGCTGGGTTGTTGTTGTTTACACTCTGCAAGGCCTGTGGAAGTGAGTGACATCATAGCACTGTAGTTCTGAGGGTTCTAGATGGATGCAACAATCTCCTGTTGCTTCTATGAAGGCCATAATAGACGACATCACCAAACAGCTCCATAGTCACATACACAGCAAAGGAGAGATGTTGTTTACACCTAGTGATGTCAGTGGTATTGAGTGACATCACAGCACAGTGCTAAGGCTCCTGGGCCTGGACACAGCAGCAGCTGCAATATCTCAACGGAGAATACGTTTATATCTATGTGTGTGTGTGCGCGTATATATATATATATATATATATATATATATATTTCTCCGCCGAAATCACTTTTAAACCCATTTCCACCTTTTTTTCCCTTCTCTTCCTCTTACTTTTTTTTCACGTTTTTTTACGTTTTTCTCCTTTTCGCCTCTTTTCTGGGCGTATTATTCTTCTTTTTCTTCTTTTTTTTCGTCTAATGCATACCCCATCAGTGCAGCAATGCTTATTCAATACCGCCAGCAGATGGAGACACTGGGGGATAATTTTCTAAGGATTTATACTGATTTTTCCTGTCTGAATTTGTCGCACAGAAAGTTGCAGGCCAAATATGTGTGACATTTCTGCGACTTTAGCTTCTAGAGCATTTTTACAACATTATACATAGGTGCTGAATACATAAAAAGCGACTGTTCAGCGACAGACAAGTCGCATCGGCTGAAAGTAGGCCAGAATGTCAGTCCATGTTGGAGCAGGTTTAGATACAGTCTAAAGCATAGATCTCAAAGTCTGTGCACAGAATTTAGCAAGGGCCTCGCACCTTCTGATGCATCAGGTAGGTGCACAATAGCATAGCCTAACCCTCTGTACTTTGGTCTATATTGATGCGGGACATAGACAGCCAGCTGATGACCAATCCATTAGTGCAATGGATGGCTGGAAGCATTTGTCTTTGCCTTTGCAATACCACAGAAGCAATGCATGGTCAATGTACAGCAATGACACACCTGTGTGAACAGCCAGGAGACCCCCCCCCCCCCATGTTATGTTACATAGTTACATAGTTAGTACGGTCGAAAAAAGACATATGTCCATCAAGTTCAACCAGGGAATTAAGGGGTAGGGGTGTGGCGCGATATTGGGGAAGGGATGAGATTTTATATTTCTTCATAAGCATTAATCTTATTTTGTCAATTAGGAACATTCAGCACCCACCCGCTATCAAGGCAGCTGCCTATCATGTCATGCCCTACCTGCACAGGTGTGCTGGCTACTCAAATGATCCAATTAAGGAGGCCATTTAGTCAGCAGCAGCAGAAGTCCTGTGCCTGGACGCTCCAACAGCGGCCAGACACAAGCAGAAGCAGAAGCAGCAGAAGCAGCAGCAGCACCACCTTTTGTTTTTTGGCTGCAGCAGCAGCAGCAGCAAGGCCCACAGGGCTGGCTAGCTGGCTAGCCAGCAAGCAGGTAGCAATGAAAGTAGGAATCTTTCTTTTTAACCCTGTAAGGGGGTGGTGCACTGTACCCGAAGATACTGCCATATCGGGTCAATGCATAGGGCGACGGAAGCAAGCTTCGAAATCGGCCCCCGTTCTCAAAAATCCATTTAATATATGGTCCCCAGATAGGGGACGTATCAGATATTAAACT
The DNA here is from genome assembly GCF_029499605.1 of Hyla sarda. NCBI lineage: Eukaryota > Metazoa > Chordata > Amphibia > Anura > Hylidae > Hyla > Hyla sarda. The sequence goes on from NW_026607816.1 coordinate 52,463, forward strand.
GATAAGAACAGATACTACACTTGATCTTAGCCAAAAGGCCGAGAAGCGATAACCGTGAAAGGGGCGGGCCCAACAAGGTGCCCTTCATGGGCACTATCACTGCTTGCTGTCAGGGAGGCTGCCAGACAATTTTCCATGCACACTCTGGGCTGGGGGGCAGTCAACCACCAGTACACACAGCAGAACCTAAACCCATACCATTATTGCTAAGCAGCAAGACAGGGGCCCATTGCACTCCCACGGGGCCTTTTTAAATGCAATCCATAACCCGGATTTGCCAGGAACCCTTCTTACTCCTCCTACTTGCATGTGACACTGGGCTTAGGATCTGCATAGGAAACACACACACAAGCACACACCTACCTTTGTTGCCTGCAGATGCCTCCTTGGCTGTCCCCAAACGGTATCAAACCAACACCCACGGGAAGCTGTAAGCATAGAGGACATGCCTGCACCCCATTGGACTTACCTGTGTGGGTTAAATCCGGGTTATTTGACAACCTATGGCGGTGATGGTTCTGCTCAGGCAGAGCAGTGCTGATGCTCCTCATAAAGCTGTCGCTGCTGTGAAGGTTCTAGGTGACATCACAAATCCCTATGGTTACATACACAACAAAGCTGGGTTGTTGTTGTTTACACTCTGCAAGGCCTGTGGAAGTGAGTGACATCATAGCACTGTAGTTCTGAGGGTTCTAGATGGATGCAACAATCTCCTGTTGCTTCTATGAAGGCCATAATAGACGACATCACCAAACAGCTCCATAGTCACATACACAGCAAAGGAGAGATGTTGTTTACACCTAGTGATGTCAGTGGTATTGAGTGACATCACAGCACAGTGCTAAGGCTCCTGGGCCTGGACACAGCAGCGGCTGCAATATCTCAACGGAGAATACGTTTATATATATGTGTGTGTGTGCGCGTATATATATATATATATATATATATATTTCTCCGCCGAAATCACTTTTAAACCCATTTCCACCTTTTTTTCCCTTCTCTTCCTCTTACTTTTTTTTCACGTTTTTTTACGTTTTTCTCCTTTTCGCCTCTTTTCTGGGCGTATTATTCTTCTTTTTCTTCTTTTTTTTCGTCTAATGCATACCCCATCAGTGCAGCAATGCTTATTCAATACCGCCAGCAGATGGAGACACTGGGGGATAATTTTCTAAGTATTTATACTGATTTTTCCTGTCTGAATTTGTCGCACAGAAAGTTGCAGGCCAAATATGTGTGACATTTCTGCGACTTTAGCTTCTAGAGCATTTTTACAACATTATACATAGGTGCTGAATACATAAAAAGCGACTGTTCAGCGACAGACAAGTCGCATTGGCTGAAAGTAGGCCAGAATGTCAGTCCATGTTGGAGCAGGTTTAGATACAGTCTAAAGCATAGATCTCAAAGTCTGTGCACAGAATTTAGCAAGGGCCTCGCACCTTCTGATGCATCAGGTAGGTGCACAATAGCATAGCCTAACCCTCTGTACTTTGGTCTATATTGATGCGGGACATAGACAGCCAGCTGATGACCAATCCATTAGTGCAATGGATGGCTGGAAGCATTTGTCTTTGCCTTTGCAATACCACAGAAGCAATGCATGGTCAATGTACAGCAATGACACACCTGTGTGAACAGCCAGGAGACCCCCCCCCCCCCCCCCCATGTTATGTTACATAGTTACATAGTTAGTACGGTCGAAAAAAGACATATGTCCATCAAGTTCAACCAGGGAATTAAGGGGTAGGGGTGTGGCGCAATATTGGGGAAGGGATGAGATTTTATATTTCTTCATAAGCATTAATCTTATTTTGTCAATTAGGAACATTCAGCACCCACCCGCTATCAAGGCAGCTGCCTATCATGTCATGCCCTACCTGCACAGGTGTGCTGGCTACTCAAATGATCCAATTAAGGAGGCCATTTAGTCAGCAGCAGCAGAAGTCCTGTGCCTGGACGCTCCAACAGCGGCCAGACACAAGCAGAAGCAGAAGCAGCAGAAGCAGCAGCAGCACCACCTTTTGTTTTTTGGCTGCAGCAGCAGCAGCAGCAAGGCCCACAGGGCTGGCTAGCTGGCTAGCCAGCAAGCAGGTAGCAATGAAAGTAGGAATCTTTCTTTTTAACCCTGTAAGGGGGTGGTGCACTGTACCCGAAGATACTGCCATATCGGGTCAATGCATAGGGCGACGGAAGCAAGCTTCGAAATCGGCCCCCGTTCTCAAAAATCCATTTAATATATGGTCCCCAGATAGGGGACGTATCAGATATTAAACTGATAAGAACAGATACTACACTTGATCTTAGCCAAAAGGCCGAGAAGCGATAACCGTGAAAGGGGCGGGCCCAACAAGGTCCCCTTCATGGGCACTATCACTGCTTGCTGTCAGGGAGGCTGCCAGACAATTTTCCATGCACACTCTGGGCTGGGGGGCAGTCAACCACCAGTACACACAGCAGAACCTAAACCCATACCATTATTGCTAAGCAGCAAGACAGGGGCCCATTGCACTCCCACGGGGCCTTTTTAAATGCAATCCATAACCCGGATTTGCCAGGAACCCTTCTTACTCCTCCTACTTGCATGTGACACTGGGCTTAGGATCTGCATAGGAAACACACACACAAGCACACACCTACCTTTGTTGCCTGCAGATGCCTCCTTGGCTGTCCCCAAACGGTATCAAACCAACACCCACGGGAAGCTGTAAGCATAGAGGACATGCCTGCACCCCATTGGACTTACCTGTGTGGGTTAAATCCGGGTTATTTGACAACCTATGGCGGTGATGGTTCTGCTCAGGCAGAGCAGTGCTGATGCTCCTCATAAAGCTGTCGCTGCTGTGAAGGTTCTAGGTGACATCACAAATCCCTATGGTTACATACACAACAAAGCTGGGTTGTTGTTGTTTACACTCTGCAAGGCCTGTGGAAGTGAGTGACATCATAGCACTGTAGTTCTGAGGGTTCTAGATGGATGCAACAATCTCCTGTTGCTTCTATGAAGGCCATAATAGACGACATCACCAAACAGCTCCATAGTCACATACACAGCAAAGGAGAGATGTTGTTTACACCTAGTGATGTCAGTGGTATTGAGTGACATCACAGCACAGTGCTAAGGCTCCTGGGCCTGGACACAGCAGCGGCTGCAATATCTCAACGGAGAATACGTTTATATATATATGTGTGTGTGTGCGCGTATATATATATATATATATATATATATATATATATATATATATATTTCTCCGCCGAAATCACTTTTAAACCCATTTCCACCTTTTTTTCCCTTCTCTTCCTCTTACTTTTTTTTTCACGTTTTTTTACGTTTTTCTCCTTTTCGCCTCTTTTCTGGGCGTATTATTCTTCTTTTTCTTCTTTTTTTTCGTCTAATGCATACCCCATCAGTGCAGCAATGCTTATTCAATACCGCCAGCAGATGGAGACACTGGGGGATAATTTTCTAAGGATTTATACTGATTTTTCCTGTCTGAATTTGTCGCACAGAAAGTTGCAGGCCAAATATGTGTGACATTTCTGCGACTTTAGCTTCTAGAGCATTTTTACAACATTATACATAGGTGCTGAATACATAAAAAGCGACTGTTCAGCGACAGACAAGTCGCATCGGCTGAAAGTAGGCCAGAATGTCAGTCCATGTTGGAGCAGGTTTAGATACAGTCTAAAGCATAGATCTCAAAGTCTGTGCACAGAATTTAGCAAGGGCCTCGCACCTTCTGATGCATCAGGTAGGTGCACAATAGCATAGCCTAACCCTCTGTACTTTGGTCTATATTGATGCGGGACATAGACAGCCAGCTGATGACCAATCCATTAGTGCAATGGATGGCTGGAAGCATTTGTCTTTGCCTTTGCAATACCACAGAAGCAATGCATGGTCAATGTACAGCAATGACACACCTGTGTGAACAGCCAGGAGACCCCCCCCCCCATGTTATGTTACATAGTTACATAGTTAGTACGGTCGAAAAAAGACATGTGTCCATCAAGTTCAACCAGGGAATTAAGGGGTAGGGGTGTGGCGCGATATTGGGGAAGGGATGAGATTTTATATTTCTTCATAAGCATTAATCTTATTTTGTCAATTAGGAACATTCAGCACCCACCCGCTATCAAGGCAGCTGCCTATCATGTCATGCCCTACCTGCACAGGTGTGCTGGCTACTCAAATGATCCAATTAAGGAGGCCATTTAGTCAGCAGCAGCAGAAGTCCTGTGCCTGGACGCTCCAACAGCGGCCAGACACAAGCAGAAGCAGAAGCAGCAGAAGCAGCAGCAGCACCACCTTTTGTTTTTTGGCTGCAGCAGCAGCAAGGCCCACAGGGCTGGCTAGCTGGCTAGCCAGCAAGCAGGTAGCAATGAAAGTAGGAATCTTTCTTTTTAACCCTGTAAGGGGGTGGTGCACTGTACCCGAAGATACTGCCATATCGGGTCAATGCATAGGGCGACGGAAGCAAGCTTCGAAATCGGCCCCCGTTCTCAAAAATCCATTTAATATATGGTCCCCAGATAGGGGACGTATCAGATATTAAACTGATAAGAACAGATACTACACTTGATCTTAGCCAAAAGGCCGAGAAGCGATAACCGTGAAAGGGGCGGGCCCAACAAGGTGCCCTTCATGGGCACTATCACTGCTTGCTGTCAGGGAGGCTGCCAGACAATTTTCCATGCACACTCTGGGCTGGGGGGCAGTCAACCACCAGTACACACAGCAGAACCTAAACCCATACCATTATTGCTAAGCAGCAAGACAGGGGCCCATTGCACTCCCACGGGGCCTTTTTAAATGCAATCCATAACCCGGATTTGCCAGGAACCCTTCTTACTCCTCCTACTTGCATGTGACACTGGGCTTAGGATCTGCATAGGAAACACACACACAAGCACACACCTACCTTTGTTGCCTGCAGATGCCTCCTTGGCTGTCCCCAAACGGTATCAAACCAACACCCACGGGAAGCTGTAAGCATAGAGGACATGCCTGCACCCCATTGGACTTACCTGTGTGGGTTAAATCCGGGTTATTTGACAACCTATGGCGGTGATGGTTCTGCTCAGGCAGAGCAGTGCTGATGCTCCTCATAAAGCTGTCGCTGCTGTGAAGGTTCTAGGTGACATCACAAATCCCTATGGTTACATACACAACAAAGCTGGGTTGTTGTTGTTTACACTCTGCAAGGCCTGTGGAAGTGAGTGACATCATAGCACTGTAGTTCTGAGGGTTCTAGATGGATGCAACAATCTCCTGTTGCTTCTATGAAGGCCATAATAGACGACATCACCAAACAGCTCCATAGTCACATACACAGCAAAGGAGAGATGTTGTTTACACCTAGTGATGTCAGTGGTATTGAGTGACATCACAGCACAGTGCTAAGGCTCCTGGGCCTGGACACAGCAGCGGCTGCAATATCTCAACGGAGAATACGTTTATATATATGTGTGTGTGTGCGCGTATATATATATATATATATATATATATATATATATATATTTCTCCGCCGAAATCACTTTTAAACCCATTTCCACCTTTTTTTCCCTTCTCTTCCTCTTACTTTTTTTTTCACGTTTTTTTACGTTTTTCTCCTTTTCGCCTCTTTTCTGGGCGTATTATTCTTCTTTTTCTTCTTTTTTTTCGTCTAATGCATACCCCATCAGTGCAGCAATGCTTATTCAATACCGCCAGCAGATGGAGACACTGGGGGATAATTTTCTAAGGATTTATACAGATTTTTCCTGTCTGAATTTGTCGCACAGAAAGTTGCAGGCCAAATATGTGTGACATTTCTGCGACTTTAGCTTCTAGAGCATTTTTACAACATTATACATAGGTGCTGAATACATAAAAAGCGACTGTTCAGCGACAGACAAGTCGCATCGGCTGAAAGTAGGCCAGAATGTCAGTCCATGTTGGAGCAGGTTTAGATACAGTCTAAAGCATAGATCTCAAAGTCTGTGCACAGAATTTAGCAAGGGCCTCGCACCTTCTGATGCATCAGGTAGGTGCACAATAGCATAGCCTAACCCTCTGTACTTTGGTCTATATTGATGCGGGACATAGACAGCCAGCTGATGACCAATCCATTAGTGCAATGGATGGCTGGAAGCATTTGTCTTTGCCTTTGCAATACCACAGAAGCAATGCATGGTCAATGTACAGCAATGACACACCTGTGTGAACAGCCAGGAGACCCCCCCCCCCCCCCCATGTTATGTTACATAGTTACATAGTTAGTACGGTCGAAAAAAGACATGTGTCCATCAAGTTCAACCAGGGAATTAAGGGGTAGGGGTGTGGCGCGATATTGGGGAAGGGATGAGATTTTATATTTCTTCATAAGCATTAATCTTATTTTGTCAATTAGGAACATTCAGCACCCACCCGCTATCAAGGCAGCTGCCTATCATGTCATGCCCTACCTGCACAGGTGTGCTGGCTACTCAAATGATCCAATTAAGGAGGCCATTTAGTCAGCAGCAGCAGAAGTCCTGTGCCTGGACGCTCCAACAGCGGCCAGACACAAGCAGAAGCAGAAGCAGAAGCAGCAGAAGCAGCAGCAGCACCACCTTTTGTTTTTTGGCTGCAGCAGCAGCAAGGCCCACAGGGCTGGCTAGCTGGCTAGCCAGCAAGCAGGTAGCAATGAAAGTAGGAATCTTTCTTTTTAACCCTGTAAGGGGGTGGTGCACTGTACCCGAAGATACTGCCATATCGGGTCAATGCATAGGGCGACGGAAGCAAGCTTCGAAATCGGCCCCCGTTCTCAAAAATCCATTTAATATATGGTCCCCAGATAGGGGACGTATCAGATATTAAACTGATAAGAACAGATTTTTTTTTTTTTTTTTTTTTTTTTTTTTCCTCAGTTACAGACTATTGTTTGGACGATCATCAGGTCACCTACCAAGACTCGTCACTTAAAACAATATCTGAAAAAACATCATACGGAAAAAACTAACTAAGGGAACCGAGTGCCAAGAAAAAGTGACCAAACAACAAAACAAAAAAACATGTCAAAAACAATCACAGAAATTGGTCAAAAACTTACAGCTTTCTCCTTTACGTACTTCTTATAAATTCTTCCATCGTGTATGCATCCAGATTTTCTCCGCTTCTTCTTCACCAATTCTCTTTTTGTCCAGTAGAAAGATAGTAAAAATCCTTCCTAAAAACAATCTTTTCAATTCCCTCGGAGAAATAACAACATTTTTAAAAACAAGCAAATTGCGTGAGTCCCATAAAACCTCTTTAAAAACAGAAAAAAGAATCCAATTAGTACGTGTATCTTCCTTTTTACTAAGATCTTGACCAATAAAAACTTTCTCAAAAGAAAAACTGTTATATCCAGTGAGTTGGATTAAAAACTTCTTTAAAAACATAAAAAATTCTTTTGCATAAAAACAGTCCCAATAAAGGTGCACTAAGTCTTCTCTACCTCCACAACCCTCTCTTGGGCATCTGTCACTTATTCTCAAACCTCTTCCATTTAAAAAAGATCGGGTTGGGAGGCAGCCATGAAAGGACATCCAACTAACGTCTTTTTGTCTGTTTGATAGTCCAATAACTTTAAAAAACTTCCAAATCTTCACAGACTGAGCATTAGTGCAGAATGGTACTTCATATAATCTCTCATTTTTCCTTATTTCTTGTTCTATTTTCTTTTTATCAGGTTCACCTAAAGAGCTCAAACCAAATTGATCATTGAAAGACCTGAGGAGCACATAGAAGGTAGGTATCACATGTGCTATGGGTCTCCTCAAATCCCTCTCACACCAGCCCCATTTGGAAAACAACCATCCTGCAAGGTATTTACTCATGTCTGCCGCCCTATTATTGCACTGTATCAATTTAAAAATTAAAAGAAAATAGTGCACCTTTAAAAACAGATCAATGTTTGGAAAGTTATATCCGCCCAAATTCATACTCTTCATCACTTCTTCTCTTCTCATTTTCTCCATCTTAGACCCCCAGAAGAACACAAAAAGCTTCCTTGTGACTCTCCTAGTCCATAACTTCCCTGGAGGAAGCACCATAGCCGTATACAAGAGAAGCGGTAGGATTACAGACTTAATGATAAGAACTTTCCCTTTAAGTGACAAGTTCCTTAACCTCCAGAAGGATAGCTTCTTCTCAATTTTACTGTCCAAAGTCTCATAACTTTTCTTTCCTTTGAGGTCTTTATCAAATATCACTCCTAGCACTTCAATGTCTTCTTTTTCCTTAACACCATCCACTACTATATTCTCTTGGTTCCCAAAACTGCATAATTGGCACTTCCCCCAGTTCACATTCATCCCAGCCACACAACAAAAAATCCTCACATGCAAATTTACTCTGTTGAGATCTGCTTGGGATGTACAAGTAAAAACCACATCGTCCATATAACTTAAAACCTTTAACTTACTACCATCACTACCTGGAATAAAAACACCACTCACACATTTATCTTTCTGCACATTCTTCAACAGGCCCTCTATAACGCATATAAACAGAATTGGGGAGAGTGGGCATCCCTGTCTGACTCCAGACAAGACATTAAAAGCAGGCCCCACATGCCCATTTACTAAAATCTGACTTGTCACCCCATGATAAAAACTCATAATAACAGATAATAACTTTTCTGGAATACCTAAGTGTTTTAAAGCAATGAACATAAAATCATGTGCAACCTTATCATAAGCCTTTTCGAAATCTATGGACTCAACAAACAGTGCATTCTTGTTAAAGTTACTGTAATAAATAGAGTCTCTTAAAAGCAATAAATTATCTGTTATTTTTCTTTTCGGTACTGCACAAACTTGGTATTCTCCCACAAGGTGGTCCACTACATCACTCAGTCTATTAGCCACAATCTTAGCAATTATCTTGTAGTCACAATTTAATAAAGTTATAGGTCTCCAATTTTTAAGATCTCTGCCATCACCTTTTTTATGAATTAATGTTATGACCCCTTTCTTCATAGATTCAGCTAAAACACCTGAGTTAAAAACATATTGCACCACCCGTGTAAACTCTTTACTTAAAATATTCCAGAACGCGGAATAAAACTCAGCGGGGAGACCATCACAGCCTGGTGTCTTCCCTTTGGCCATCTTATCCAGGGCCTGCTTGATCTCCCCTTCACTAACATCATCAATCAAAAAATCTACTTTTTCAACAGGAACATTATTCTCCAAAATATTACAATAATCATTCATCTCCGTCTCACTGGCTCTGCTCTTATTACTAAAGAGTGTCTCATAAAATCTGCCAATCTCCTTCACCATCTCCTCTCCAAAAACTTCCCCCGTAGGGGTAAAAACAGATTTAAAAACACCTTTAGCATTAAAACATTTTTTAAAGAAATACCGTGTACACTGCTCATTTTCTTCTAGGTGCTGCACTTTAGACTTATATACAATATTCCTTCCCTTTTCCAACAACCTTTTTTTCATCTCCCCCTTCACCTTAACAATCTCATCCTCCACCTCCACACCAACACGTTTAAACTTATAGAGAGTCTCTAACCGGGATACAAGCCTTTCATCACTCCTCCTCTTCTCTTGTGCTCTCTTTATGCAAAACATCTTAAAGAAATTAGAAAACTCTCCTTTAGCCCATTCCCACCACACTAAGACATTACTAAAATCAGGTTGTTTAGAAACACAGGATAAAAACACATGATTAAAACCAGCCATTACTTCCTCATCTTCCAATAGACTTACATTTAATTTCCAGAGCCCCCTCCCAAAATGAAGGGACTCTGTGACACTTATCTCAGCCGACACCATCTTGTGGTCTGAGAAAGTTGACATCATTTGATTGCACCGGACCACCTTAATCCCATCAGAGACCAGGATGTAATCGATCCGGGATTTACAGCGGCCACTATCTGATATGTACGTATATCTTTCATCAGTGCTAACCATCAGTCCAACATCAGTAAAATGCAAGTCTTGAATAATTTGATTTAAAACATTGGAAGTAATATCAGTTCTAACCTCAGCAGAGCTCTCACGATCATTGACGGATCTAATGCAGTTAAAATCGCCAACAATAATAGTATCTTCACGACCAGGGATAAAAAACTTAAGGGACTCTAAAAAAGACAAACGTGCTTGTTTTTCTGCTGGAGCATACACATTAAAAATTCTCATCCTCTGGCCCAAAACCTCAAAAATTAAAACCATACAACGACCAGGTACTAAAGTTTGGCAATTTAAAACTTTAATGTCCCTGTTTCGCAATAAAATCCCAACACCTTCATTTTTGTTTTCTGCACATGTGGACCAGAAGGACTGCCCACACTTCCACTCATTTGCATAAGGTGCTGACTTTATTGCACACTCCTGTAAACATATCACATCACTTCTAACATTCTCAAGAATATCAAAAATTGCAGCTCTCCTAATTTCAGACTCAATACTTCTTACATTAATAGTTGTTACAACCAAAGTCATAATAACTAGGAAAAGAAAACCAAATGCTTTAAAATCCATCTTAACTTAGAAATTAACATTTTGGCCTTCAACTTTCCTATGTAAACTTGCAAAACAATCAGGCGACCCTATGTTAGAGTCCCTGTCTATTTCATTATCACTACCAAGAACAAGGGATTCCTGATCCTCAGACCAGCTCCCTGTCTTACACCTTTTATTCACAACCTGCACATCCTCATCTTCCTCCTCCTCTTCTTCCTTACTGCGAGAAACTCTCTGACCAGGTGTTAGAGATCTCTGAGATGACCCAACAACTTCCATTCCCTCCTCCTCCCCCACAATTGGGTTTGGACATTCAATATCATCCATAGCCTCTTCACTAGAAAGAACATCACCATACACTGTCTCAATTTTCTCCACCACTTTCACTTTTTTTGCTTTTTTCTTTTTCACCAAGGTAAATTCACCTCCCACACCTGTCTCCTCACCAGTCACAGCAGTGGAAACACCCTCCTCCCCTGATCTCTCCTGAGTACTAATGTGCTCCACTATCACAGAACTTTCCTCAGCCATCTGTGCCACATTAACACTCACACTCACACTCTCACCAACTCCAGGAACAAACCTCCCTCCCCCTTTTTCTCTTTGTTCTCCTCTATTCCCAGCTGCATCAGCATAACTTCTCTTCTTTTTATACCACATATCACAGCCTCTTGCCAAATGTTCCTCACTTCCACAGATATCACATGTCTTCTTCTCTGTACAAATACTTGCTTCATGACCAGTTTTCCCACAATTTCTGCAACATTCTCCTTTCTCAGGGCAATAATCCGGCACATGGCCATAGGCATGGCACTTTCTACAATATTGCAACTGGCCTTCATAAAAGCAGAAACCTCTCTCTCCTCCGATAGAAAACACCTGTGGTATGCTCTTCCTTCCATCTTGCATTCCTTCATCTTTTTTAAATTTTACAATAAACTTTCTCTTACAATTAAAGTACCCAAACTTGTTCTTAAGTCTTCCTATAAATTTCACTTCCTCGCAATACCAGAACAAAAAGTTTGTAACCATTTCATCAGAAACCTTAGGATTATACATGTGGACAATTACTACCTTTGTTGTATTCATAAATAACGGTTCCACTTTAATCTTCTTCATTATAGCAGGCTCACTTTTCCTCTTCATTTCTTCAAGATCCATATAGACTCTCTGGCAAATCTCAGAACCACAAAAAGTAATATCATAAATTCCTTGCCTAGGAAAATCCTGTATAGCCAATACATTCCATACCTGTAGGTAATCAAGCTTGCGAAGAATCTCCACAACGATTTGGTCAAGTCCGATCGTCCCCCGGTGCTCGCCAGGAACGTAGATCCGCACCGTGTCCTCAAGTCCACGCGCCTTCTCGCTCATTTTTGCAGGTAAAACCCACGATCGCAGCTCAGCAACAATCCAGGGCCCCCCGTAAAGAGGGCCCCGATCACCACTCCTTTCAACCCAAACCACGCACAGAAATCCACACGTGATCTTAGCCAAAAGGCCGAGAAGCGATAACCGTGAAAGGGGCGGGCCCAACAAGGTGCCCTTCATGGGCACTATCACTGCTTGCTGTCAGGGAGGCTGCCAGACAATTTTCCATGCACACTCTGGGCTGGGGGGCAGTCAACCACCAGTACACACAGCAGAACCTAAACCCATACCATTATTGCTAAGCAGCAAGACAGGGGCCCATTGCACTCCCACGGGGCCTTTTTAAATGCAATCCATAACCCGGATTTGCCAGGAACCCTTCTTACTCCTCCTACTTGCATGTGACACTGGGCTTAGGATCTGCATAGGAAACACACACACAAGCACACACCTACCTTTGTTGCCTGCAGATGCCTCCTTGGCTGTCCCCAAACGGTATCAAACCAACACCCACGGGAAGCTGTAAGCATAGAGGACATGCCTGCACCCCATTGGACTTACCTGTGTGGGTTAAATCCGGGTTATTTGACAACCTATGGCGGTGATGGTTCTGCTCAGGCAGAGCAGTGCTGATGCTCCTCATAAAGCTGTCGCTGCTGTGAAGGTTCTAGGTGACATCACAAATCCCTATGGTTACATACACAACAAAGCTGGGTTGTTGTTGTTTACACTCTGCAAGGCCTGTGGAAGTGAGTGACATCATAGCACTGTAGTTCTGAGGGTTGTAGATGGATGCAACAATCTCCTGTTGCTTCTATGAAGGCCATAATAGACGACATCACCAAACAGCTCCATAGTCACATACACAGCAAAGGAGAGATGTTGTTTACACCTAGTGATGTCAGTGGTATTGAGTGACATCACAGCACAGTGCTAAGGCTCCTGGGCCTGGACACAGCAGCGGCTGCAATATCTCAACGGAGAATACGTTTATATATATGTGTGTGTGTGCGCGTATATATATATATATATATATATATATATATATATATATTTCTCCGCCGAAATCACTTTTAAACCCATTTCCACCTTTTTTTCCCTTCTCTTCCTCTTACTTTTTTTTCACGTTTTTTTACGTTTTTCTCCTTTTCGCCTCTTTTCTGGGCGTATTATTCTTCTTTTTCTTCTTTTTTTTCGTCTAATGCATACCCCATCAGTGCAGCAATGCTTATTCAATACCGCCAGCAGATGGAGACACTGGGGGATAATTTTCTAAGGATTTATACTGATTTTTCCTGTCTGAATTTGTCGCACAGAAAGTTGCAGGCCAAATATGTGTGACATTTCTGCGACTTTAGCTTCTAGAGCATTTTTACAACATTATACATAGGTACTGAATACATAAAAAGCGACTGTTCAGCGACAGACAAGTCGCATCGGCTGAAAGTAGGCCAGAATGTCAGTCCATGTTGGAGCAGGTTTAGATACAGTCTAAAGCATAGATCTCAAAGTCTGTGCACAGAATTTAGCAAGGGCCTCGCACCTTCTGATGCATCAGGTAGGTGCACAATAGCATAGCCTAACCCTCTGTACTTTGGTCTATATTGATGCGGGACATAGACAGCCAGCTGATGACCAATCCATTAGTGCAATGGATGGCTGGAAGCATTTGTCTTTGCCTTTGCAATACCACAGAAGCAATGCATGGTCAATGTACAGCAATGACACACCTGTGTGAACAGCCAGGAGACCCCCCCCCCCCCCCCCATGTTATGTTACATAGTTACATAGTTAGTACGGTCGAAAAAAGACATATGTCCATCAAGTTCAACCAGGGAATTAAGGGGTAGGGGTGTGGCGCGATATTGGCGAAGGGATGAGATTTTATATTTCTTCATAAGCATTAATCTTATTTTGTCAATTAGGAACATTCAGCACCCACCCGCTATCAAGGCAGCTGCCTATCATGTCATGCCCTACCTGCACAGGTGTGCTGGCTACTCAAATGATCCAATTAAGGAGGCCATTTAGTCAGCAGCAGCAGAAGTCCTGTGCCTGGACGCTCCAACAGCGGCCAGACACAAGCAGAAGCAGAAGCAGCAGAAGCAGCAGCAGCACCACCTTTTGTTTTTTGGCTGCAGCAGCAGCAAGGCCCACAGGGCTGGCTAGCTGGCAAGCAGGTAGCAATGAAAGTAGGAATCTTTCTTTTTAACCCTGTAAGGGGGTGGTGCACTGTACCCGAAGATACTGCCATATCGGGTCAATGCATAGGGCGACGGAAGCAAGCTTCGAAATCGGCCCCCGTTCTCAAAAATCCATTTAATATATGGTCCCCAGATAGGGGACGTATCAGATATTAAACTGATAAGAACAGATACTACACTTGATCTTAGCCAAAAGGCCGAGAAGCGATAACCGTGAAAGGGGCGGGCCCAACAAGGTGCCCTTCATGGGCACTATCACTGCTTGCTGTCAGGGAGGCTGCCAGACAATTTTCCATGCACACTCTGGGCTGGGGGGCAGTCAACCACCAGTACACACAGCAGAACCTAAACCCATACCATTATTGCTAAGCAGCAAGACAGGGGCCCATTGCACTCCCACGGGGCCTTTTTAAATGCAATCCATAACCCGGATTTGCCAGGAACCCTTCTTACTCCTCCTACTTGCATGTGACACTGGGCTTAGGATCTGCATAGGAAACACACACACAAGCACACACCTACCTTTGTTGCCTGCAGATGCCTCCTTGGCTGTCCCCAAACGGTATCAAACCAACACCCACGGGAAGCTGTAAGCATAGAGGACATGCCTGCACCCCATTGGACTTACCTGTGTGGGTTAAATCCGGGTTATTTGACAACCTATGGCGGTGATGGTTCTGCTCAGGCAGAGCAGTGCTGATGCTCCTCATAAAGCTGTCGCTGCTGTGAAGGTTCTAGGTGACATCACAAATCCCTATGGTTACATACACAACAAAGCTGGGTTGTTGTTGTTTACACTCTACAAGGCCTGTGGAAGTGAGTGACATCATAGCACTGTAGTTCTGAGGGTTCTAGATGGATGCAACAATCTCCTGTTGCTTCTATGAAGGCCATAATAGACGACATCACCAAACAGCTCCATAGTCACATACACAGCAAAGGAGAGATGTTGTTTACACCTAGTGATGTCAGTGGTATTGAGTGACATCACAGCACAGTGCTAAGGCTCCTGGGCCTGGACACAGCAGCGGCTGCAATATCTCAACGGAGAATACGTTTATATATATGTGTGTGTGTGCGCGTATATATCTATCTATATATATATATATATATATATATATATATATATATATATATATATATATATATTTCTCCGCCGAAATCACTTTTAAACCCATTTCCACCTTTTTTTCCCTTCTCTTCCTCTTACTTTTTTTTCACGTTTTTTTACGTTTTTCTCCTTTTCGCCTCTTTTCTGGGCGTATTATTCTTCTTTTTCTTCTTTTTTTTCGTCTAATGCATACCCCATCAGTGCAGCAATGCTTATTCTATACCGCCAGCAGATGGAGACACTGGGGGATAATTTTCTAAGGATTTATACTGATTTTTCCTGTCTGAATTTGTCGCACAGAAAGTTGCAGGCCAAATATGTGTGACATTTCTGCGACTTTAGCTTCTAGAGCATTTTTACAACATTATACATAGGTGCTGAATACATAAAAAGCGACTGTTCAGCGACAGACAAGTCGCATCGGCTGAAAGTAGGCCAGAATGTCAGTCCATGTTGGAGCAGGTTTAGATACAGTCTAAAGCATAGATCTCAAAGTCTGTGCACAGAATTTAGCAAGGGCCTCGCACCTTCTGATGCATCAGGTAGGTGCACAATAGCATAGCCTAACCCTCTGTACTTTGGTCTATATTGATGCGGGACATAGACAGCCAGCTGATGACCAATCCATTAGTGCAATGGATGGCTGGAAGCATTTGTCTTTGCCTTTGCAATACCACAGAAGCAATGCATGGTCAATGTACAGCAATGACACACCTGTGTGAACAGCCAGGAGACCCCCCCCCCCCCATGTTATGTTACATAGTTACATAGTTAGTACGGTCGAAAAAAGACATATGTCCATCAAGTTCAACCAGGGAATTAAGGGGTAGGGGTGTGGCGCAATATTGGGGAAGGGATGAGATTTTATATTTCTTCATAAGCATTAATCTTATTTTGTCAATTAGGAACATTCAGCACCCACCCGCTATCAAGGCAGCTGCCTATCATGTCATGCCCTACCTGCACAGGTGTGCTGGCTACTCAAATGATCCAATTAAGGAGGCCATTTAGTCAGCAGCAGCAGAAGTCCTGTGCCTGGACGCTCCAACAGCGGCCAGACACAAGCAGAAGCAGAAGCAGCAGAAGCAGCAGCAGCACCACCTTTTGTTTTTTGGCTGCAGAAGCAGCAAGGCCCACAGGGCTGGCTAGCTGGCTAGCCAGCAAGCAGGTAGCAATGAAAGTAGGAATCTTTCTTTTTAACCCTGTAAGGGGGTGGTGCACTGTACCCGAAGATACTGCCATATCGGGTCAATGCATAGGGCGACGGAAGCAAGCTTCGAAATCGGCCCCCGTTCTCAAAAATCCATTTAATATATGGTCCCCAGATAGGGGACGTATCAGATATTAAACTGATAAGAACAGATTTTTTTTTTTTTTTTTTTTTTTTTTTTTTTTTATAAACCTTCAGGTTTAGACTAAACACCACTTAGATAATGCGTCATTTTTGACTCATGGTGAAGTCTAACTCATCATTAGGTCATTCTTTATTTGTTCAAAGCAAATTCAAAACAAATTCAAATACCATCACCATTACACCCTTACAACATGTCTCCACTTCAAAAATTTCCATATCCCCTCTGCATCTATTTCACCTAATTTCTTTTTATCACGTAAATAAACGGTGTACAACCTATCCAGAATCATTCTTAAACTTCCTTCCACAGTCACATCTTTTCTCTTAAACACATATAAATTTCTAACATCCCACAAGACTTCCTTCACAATCGCCAACAACACAAACAACACTCTTTCATTCTTTCTTCCAATCATACTAAGACCAAACATCACAACCTCATATGACAACCTATTTATCCCAGTCAACTCCTTACACAACGGACCTATCCCTCTCCATACATTCTGAGCCATGTCACAATTCCAAATCACATGCATCACACTTTCAACCCCACTACAATCTTCCCTCGGACATATTTCACTCCTTCCAATACCTCTATTCCTTTGGAACTCTCTTACTGGTAGGGCTCCATGCAAACACTGCCATCCTATCTCTCTCTGTCTATTTGATATTCCATCTGTCATTAAACTCTTCCACACCTTAGACACATCCTGGCCTCTTACCATATTAATCGGACACTCCACCTCACTTGCGGCGACATACCCAAACACATTCTTCTTACTTTCAAACAACTCCTTTCTCACACCAATCAACCTATAACTCTCCAAAAACTTTTCCACATACAAATACCAACTCGGGCACACAAACGCATAAGGCACTCTCAAATCTCTCTCCAGCCAACCTAATTTGCATAACACACGCCCACCTAAATATCTCAACATACATGCAAAATTCTTTTCTCCTCTCATCATCCTTCTAACCGCAAACACCACATTCACCCCCAAATACACATCTAGATTTGGAAATCCCATTCCACCCTTACTACCATCCTTCATCACAACTTCTCTCCTCACTCTTTCCACTTTTGTACCCCAAAAAAACACAAACAAAATTCTTTTTAACTTCCTTAAAACCATATAACTTGGCGGAAACACTATTGCCACATACAATAAAATAGGCAATATTACACTTTTCACAACCAGCACTTTCCCAACCATAGACAAATCTCTCAACCTCCAAAGACTCAATTTTTTGGACACTCTCTTCTCTACATCATCCCAACTTTCTCTCCCATCCAATCTTTCATCCATTTTAACACCTAAAACCTGAATACCACCTTCAATATTCTTCATACCCACATCCTCACTTCCTTGCATACTACCAAAACATTTATACTCACTTTTGTCCCAATTCACCTTAAACCCAGACGCTCCACAAAACAATCCAACTAGTAACTTTGCCCTTCTCATAACAGCCACAGACTCTCCCAAAATACACACATCATCCATGTAGGCCAAAACTTTGACTTCTCTCCCACCACTCCCTGGAATTTTTAACCCTCTAACACACTTATCCCGCCGCAACATCTCTAATAATGGCTCCATAGCACATATAAAAGCCATAGGGGACAACGGACAACCCTGCCTTACACCAGAACATACTTTCACCTTCTCAGACATCCAACCATTTATCAAAACCTTACTATATACTCCATCATACAGCATCCTTACAACATTTACAAAATCACCCGGGAATCCCATTCTCACTAATACTCTAAACAAAAACCTATGTGACAGACGATCAAACGCCTTTTCAAAATCTATCGACATCACTCTAACCTCCTGTTTCCTACTCATACTATCCCATAACAAATCTCTCAACAAACACAAATTTTCATTTATTCTTCTCCCAGGCACTCCACACACTTGTTCTTCTCCAATCACCTGCTCAACCACATCTCTCATCCTATTTGTAATTATTTTAGCAAACACCTTATAATCTACATTCAACAAAGTTATCGGCCTCCAATTCCTCACATCAGTCACATCACCTTTCTTATAAATCAACACAACCACTCCACTCTTCATACTTTCCACCATTCTCTCATTCCTCCACATATACCTATACACTTCCACCAAATCATCCTTCACAACATCCCAAATCCAAGCATAAAATTCAACAGGCAACCCATCCTCTCCAGGCGTTTTATTTCTTGACATACTATCCACAGTCCTCTTCACTTCCTCCTCTCCAATCTCTCTCATCAGAGTCCCATATTCACTACCATCCACCCTCTTATCAAGCACTCTCAACACTTCATCCTGCAAGTCCTCTTCACAATCTTTTACCGCATACAACTCTTCATAAAAATTTTTAACCACTCCCAATACAGCTTTACCTTTAACCAGACAGCCATCATCATCATACACTCTTACCATATCCTCTCTCTTCCCAATAACTTTTTTAAAGAAATATTTCGAACATTTCTCATCTTTCTCTAACTTATCAAGTTTTGCTTGATACATCAACTCTTTACCTTTCTCATTCAACCAATTTTTTAGATCACTCTTCACAACCTCAATCTGCTCACCCACACTCCAGCCATACTTCTTTAACTTATTGAGAAACACCAATCTTTTATTCAACCATTCATACTTCTTCTTCCTCCCAGCATTCCGCTTATATCCCTCTCTTTTAAAGAAAACTTTTGTTTGACCCTTAACCCATTCCCACCAACACAATATATCAGGAAAATCATTCTTTTTCTTACACCAACCCCTATACTTATTAACATATCTATCATACACTCCTTCCACTTCCAACAATTTAACATTTAATTTCCATACACCCCTCCCACTCACACAATCTGCATCCAATACTAACTCACAACACACATACTCATGATCTGAATATCCTACTTTTTCTTGCATATAATTCTTACATAACACACCCTTAGACACAAAACACATATCAAGTCTGGAACTATGACTTCCACTATCAGAATAATATGTATCTAACAAAGGACACACTCCACACGCTTCAGCCACATCCTTTAACTTAAAGTCACACACCATACTTTTAAGAATATTCCCAGATACATCCACATTCCCCTTAATTTCACAGTTGAAATCCCCCACCCACACCAAAGGTATTTTACCCGGCAGAAACCTCTTAATTACCTCCAACAACCCCACCCGCTCCTCCCTCCTTACCGGCGCATACACATTTATCAACCTAAATTTAACCCCCTGCACCTTAACCTCCACCATGATACACCTCCCCTCCTCTATTACCACATAACTACAAACTTCAAACTTAAAGCTCTTAAAAAGCACCCCTACCCCATCATTCCTATTATGCCCAGACACCGACCAAACAGCAGGACCATAAGCCCATTCTCCCTTCCCCGGAATATCATTTAGCCCACATTCCTGCAAACAAATAATGTCCGCTTTTTTCCCTGCCAAGTCCTCCAAAATTACTGTCCTTCTGACTTTACTTCTAAAGACTCTAACGTTTATAGAACCGACTAAAAAAGACATACCACCATCTTAACAACCCTAAGGAAGAATTTGACAGAAAAGAAGAAAGTTATTTAGGTAGCTTTCCTCAGCGGTGTGGGAGAAGCTTCTCCCGCAGAGCACGCATCCATGTCGCTCTCAGATAGCGGTTGATACCGATTGTCCGTAGCCACCAGCGTCGACTCCATCTGTCCACCAGAAAGCTTCCTGGCCGTCTTCTTGGGGGGACGAAAAAGATCAAAGTCATCCTCTCTCTCTCTATGTCTCTCCTCACGGTCTTCACCCTCAGAAGAAGACCACTCTTCAATTTGCGGCGACTCCTCAGCCGGGGGACTGGGAGCATCCTCAATCTCCCCTTCTTCCACTTGCACCGCCATTTGCTCCTCCTCCACCACCACTTGCTCCTCCACCACCTTCACTTGCTCCTCTACCACCACAGGACTCTGTACCTCTCCAATAATAACGCTCTCTCTTGCGGGAACCACTGCAGCCGCAGCCGCAGCTGCAGCTGCCCTCCTCCTCTCCACCATTTCCTCTTCCATTCTCCTCTCCTCCTCCCTCCTCTTCAACACTGGACAGTTCTTGTACACATGGCCAGCTTCCCCACATAGGTCACAGGTCCTCGGGTGTGGACATGCACCCGCCTCATGCCCCGGTTGCTTACAGTTCCTGCATTTCTTACTGCCAGGGCAGGCCTCCTTCACATGTCCAAACAATAGACAATTTCTACAGAAAGATGGCTGTCCGTAGTAATAGAGATAACCTCTGAAACCAGCAATGGTAAAGTTCGCCGGAGGGTGCTTAACGCCTCCAATGCAATCTCCATCAAGCCGCAACTTCACAAAGAACTTATACGTGCCATTAAATACACCAATGCTGCTTGTCTGCTTAGTACCACCAGCAATAGACTCACAATAGATGCTCAAGAAGTTCTTAATCATAGAGACATCAACAAACGGATTGTACATGTGGATAAACAAAGTCTTTGTCCCCATTTCAAAAAGGGGATAAAAGGACACATCCCGCAAAACCTCACTTCCACTGTTCCGTTTTAAGCACTCATAAAAGTTCTGGCAGTCAGCATCATATAAGAAGGACACGTCATAAATACCTTGGCGCTTGTTCTCCTGGACACAAAAGAGGTCGCTCAAGGAAAATCCTGCCAGTCGCTCCACAATGGTATGGCCGATGTATTCAATGCTGTTTCTTAGACGATCCGTGGTTAGCACCTTGATGCGTACGGTCTTCTCCACTGCAGACATGTTGGATCCAGCCATCTTTCCAAATCTGTCGGTAACGAGTACCACAGTCTTGATCACCTACGCAGCTAGTCGCGGCGCAGTTCACTCGCACCCTCAGCGCCGACCGAGGCAATAAACCCCGATCTTAGCCAAAAGGCCGAGAAGCGATAACCGTGAAAGGGGCGGGCCCAACAAGGTGCCCTTCATGGGCACTATCACTGCTTGCTGTCAGGGAGGCTGCCAGACAATTTTCCATGCACACTCTGGGCTGGGGGGCAGTCAACCACCAGTACACACAGCAGAACCTAAACCCATACCATTATTGCTAAGCAGCAAGACAGGGGCCCATTGCACTCCCACGGGGCCTTTTTAAATGCAATCCATAACCCGGATTTGCCAGGAACCCTTCTTACTCCTCCTACTTGCATGTGACACTGGGCTTAGGATCTGCATAGGAAACACACACACAAGCACACACCTACCTTTGTTGCCTGCAGATGCCTCCTTGGCTGTCCCCAAACGGTATCAAACCAACACCCACGGGAAGCTGTAAGCATAGAGGACATGCCTGCACCCCATTGGACTTACCTGTGTGGGTTAAATCCGGGTTATTTGACAACCTATGGCGGTGATGGTTCTGCTCAGGCAGAGCAGTGCTGATGCTCCTCATAAAGCTGTCGCTGCTGTGAAGGTTCTAGGTGACATCACAAATCCCTATGGTTACATACACAACAAAGCTGGGTTGTTGTTGTTTACACTCTGCAAGGCCTGTGGAAGTGAGTGACATCATAGCACTGTAGATCTGAGGGTTCTAGATGGATGCAACAATCTCCTGTTCCTTCTATGAAGGCCGTAATAGACGACATCACCAAACAGCTCCATAGTCACATACACAGCAAAGGAGAGATGTTGTTTACACCTAGTGATGTCAGTGGTATTGAGTGACATCACAGCACAGTGCTAAGGCTCCTGGGCCTGGACACAGCAGCGGCTGCAATATCTCAACGGAGAATACGTTTATATATATGTGTGTGTGTGCGCGTATATATATATATATATATATATATATATATATATATATATATATATATATTTCTCCGCCGAAATCACTTTTAAACCCATTTCCACCTTTTTTTCCCTTCTCTTCCTCTTACTTTTTTTTCACGTTTTTTTACGTTTTTCTCCTTTTCGCCTCTTTTCTGGGCGTATTATTCTTCTTTTTCTTCTTTTTTTTCGTCTAATGCATACCCCATCAGTGCAGCAATGCTTATTCAATACCGCCAGCAGATGGAGACACTGGGGGATAATTTTCTAAGGATTTATACTGATTTTTCCTGTCTGAATTTGTCGCACAGAAAGTTGCAGGCCAAATATGTGTGACATTTCTGCGACTTTAGCTTCTAGAGCATTTTTACAACATTATACATAGGTGCTGAATACATAAAAAGCGACTGTTCAGCGACAGACAAGTCGCATCGGCTGAAAGTAGGCCAGAATGTCAGTCCATGTTGGAGCAGGTTTAGATACAGTCTAAAGCATAGATCTCAAAGTCTGTGCACAGAATTTAGCAAGGGCCTCGCACCTTCTGATGCATCAGGTAGGTGCACAATAGCATAGCCTAACCCTCTGTACTTTGGTCTATATTGATGCGGGACATAGACAGCCAGCTGATGACCAATCCATTAGTGCAATGGATGGCTGGAAGCATTTGTCTTTGCCTTTGCAATACCACAGAAGCAATGCATGGTCAATGTACAGCAATGACACACCTGTGTGAACAGCCAGGAGACCCCCCCCCCCCCCATGTTATGTTACATAGTTACATAGTTAGTACGGTCGAAAAAAGACATATGTCCATCAAGTTCAACCAGGGAATTAAGGGGTAGGGGTGTGGCGCGATATTGGGGAAGGGATGAGATTTTATATTTCTTCATAAGCATTAATCTTATTTTGTCAATTAGGAACATTCAGCACCCACCCGCTATCAAGGCAGCTGCCTATCATGTCATGCCCTACCTGCACAGGTGTGCTGGCTACTCAAATGATCCAATTAAGGAGGCCATTTAGTCAGCAGCAGCAGAAGTCCTGTGCCTGGACGCTCCAACAGCGGCCAGACACAAGCAGAAGCAGAAGCAGCAGCAGCACCACCTTTTGTTTTTTGGCTGCAGCAGCAGCAAGGCCCACAGGGCTGGCTAGCTGGCTAGCCAGCAAGCAGGTAGCAATGAAAGTAGGAATCTTTCTTTTTAACCCTGTAAGGGGGTGGTGCACTGTACCCGAAGATACTGCCATATCGGGTCAATGCATAGGGCGACGGAAGAAAGCTTCGAAATCGGCCCCCGTTCTCAAAAATCCATTTAATATATGGTCCCCAGATAGGGGACGTATCAGATATTAAACTGATAAGAACAGATACTACACTTGATCTTAGCCAAAAGGCCGAGAAGCGATAACCGTGAAAGGGGCGGGCCCAACAAGGTGCCCTTCATGGGCACTATCACTGCTTGCTGTCAGGGAGGCTGCCAGACAATTTTCCATGCACACTCTGGGCTGAGGGGCAGTCAACCACCAGTACACACAGCAGAACCTAAACCCATACCATTATTGCTAAGCAGCAAGACAGGGGCCCATTGCACTCCCACAGGGCCTTTTTAAATGCAATCCATAACCCGGATTTGCCAGGAACCCTTCTTACTCCTCCTACTTGCATGTGACACTGGGCTTAGGATCTGCATAGGAAACACACACACAAGCACACACCTACCTTTGTTGCCTGCAGATGCCTCCTTGGCTGTCCCCAAACGGTATCAAACCAACACCCACGGGAAGCTGTAAGCATAGAGGACATGCCTGCACCCCATTGGACTTACCTGTGTGGGTTAAATCCGGGTTATTTGACAACCTATGGCGGTGATGGTTCTGCTCAGGCAGAGCAGTGCTGATGCTCCTCATAAAGCTGTCGCTGCTGTGAAGGTTCTAGGTGACATCACAAATCCCTATGGTTACATACACAACAAAGCTGGGTTGTTGTTGTTTACACTCTGCAAGGCCTGTGGAAGTGAGTGACATCATAGCACTGTAGTTCTGAGGGTTCTAGATGGATGCAACAATCTCCTGTCGCTTCTATGAAGGCCATAATAGACGACATCACCAAACAGCTCCATAGGCACATACACAGCAAAGGAGAGATGTTGTTTACACCTAGTGATGTCAGTGGTATTGAGTGACATCACAGCACAGTGCTAAGGCTCCTGGGCCTGGACACAGCAGCGGCTGCAATATCTCAACGGAGAATACGTTTATATATATGTGTGTGTGTGCGCGTATATATATATATATATATATATATATATATATATATATATATATTTCTCCGCCGAAATCACTTTTAAACCCATTTCCACCTTTTTTTCCCTTCTCTTCCTCTTACTTTTTTTTCACGTTTTTTTACGTTTTTCTCCTTTTCGCCTCTTTTCTGAGCGTATTATTCTTCTTTTTCTTCTTTTTTTTCGTCTAATGCATACCCCATCAGTGCAGCAATGCTTATTCAATACCGCCAGCAGATGGAGACACTGGGGGATAATTTTCTAAGGATTTATACTGATTTTTCCTGTCTGAATTTGTCGCACAGAAAGTTGCAGGCCAAATATGTGTGACATTTCTGCGACTTTAGCTTCTAGAGCATTTTTACAACATTATACATAGGTGCTGAATACATAAAAAGCGACTGTTCAGCGACAGACAAGTCGCATCGGCTGAAAGTAGGCCAGAATGTCAGTCCATGTTGGAGCAGGTTTAGATACAGTCTAAAGCATAGATCTCAAAGTCTGTGCACAGAATTTAGCAAGGGCCTCGCACCTTCTGATGCATCAGGTAGGTGCACAATAGCATAGCCTAACCCTCTGTACTTTGGTCTATATTGATGCGGGACATAGACAGCCAGCTGATGACCAATCCATTAGTGCAATGGATGGCTGGAAGCATTTGTCTTTGCCTTTGCAATACCACAGAAGCAATGCATGGTCAATGTACAGCAATGACACACCTGTGTGAACAGCCAGGAGACCCCCCCCCCCCCCATGTTATGTTACATAGTTACATAGTTAGTACGGTCGAAAAAAGACATATGTCCATCAAGTTCAACCAGGGAATTAAGGGGTAGGGGTGTGGCGCGATATTGGGGAAGGGATGAGATTTTATATTTCTTCATAAGCATTAATCTTATTTTGTCAATTAGGAACATTCAGCACCCACCCGCTATCAAGGCAGCTGCCTATCATGTCATGCCCTACCTGCACAGGTGTGCTGGCTACTCAAATGATCCAATTAAGGAGGCCATTTAGTCAGCAGCAGCAGAAGTCCTGTGCCTGGACGCTCCAACAGCGGCCAGACACAAGCAGAAGCAGAAGCAGCAGCAGCACCACCTTTTGTTTTTTGGCTGCAGCAGCAGCAAGGCCCACAGGGCTGGCTAGCTGGCTAGCCAGCAAGCAGGTAGCAATGAAAGTAGGAATCTTTCTTTTTAACCCTGTAAGGGGGTGGTGCACTGTACCCGAAGATACTGCCATATCGGGTCAATGCATAGGGCGACGGAAGCAAGCTTCGAAATCGGCCCCCGTTCTCAAAAATCCATTTAATATATGGTCCCCAGATAGGGGACGTATCAGATATTAAACTGATAAGAACAGATTTTTTTTTTTTTACATTTTTATTGAAAAAACTCAAAAAACTTAAATACATCACAAAAAATGTTTACAATACATCAAATACTGTTTTCCATAAATGTAAATTCCACATAGCTAATGCTTTTTTCTGCCCATATCTCTTTTTATCAATTAAATAGTACAAGTAAACTTCACTGTATATCATCTTCAAACATTCTTTTTCACAAATAAAATCTCTTTTGAAGACAAGGATATTACGAACTTTCCATAATACATTTTTTGTACAGTTGATAAAAATCCACAAAATTCTCTCTTTTTCTTTCGTAACTCCATCACTTTTGCCATATAAAACAACTTCATGATTTAAAACTTTTAGACCTGTTAGGAATTTCAATAAAGAACCAATTAGTCTAAAAACCTTTTGTGCAAAATAACAATTCCAGAAAAGGTGCAAAACAGTTTCATCTATATTGAAATTTTCCCGGGGACAGACACATACAGCATTTAGACCTCTTCTATATTGGAAAAATCTTACCGGAAGACACTCATGGATAATCATCCATGCTAAATCCTTGTGCTCATTAAAAAGATATGGCTCGTTTACCTTTTTCCATATTTGTACACACCTATTATAAGAAAAATTAGAGACCATACATATTTCTTCTTGCAAATTTAACTGTACTTCTATCTTGCGAGCATCCCTCAAGGTTAACAAGTCAAAGTCTTTAAGGTTATACATACGTATAATTTTTTCTAAGATGGCATAATGTTTAGGCGGAGTTAAAAGTACAGGAGAAGATAATGATAAAAACACCCATTCTCTTTTTCTAAAAATATGTCCTGCAGAGTACTTTAAAAAACAGGACCATACACTTTTCATAAAAAGTCCCCTAAAACACCAACTAAAAAACCTTAAGTATAAAAATTTTCTAATACAGGGAACCTGTTTTCCTCCATTTTTTTGTGACTTATACATAGTATCTCTTTTTAATTTTTCTGCTTTAGAACTCCATAGAAACTCAAAGAGAATCCTCTGAAGTTGCCTAGACATAAGTTCATTAGGAGGATAAATCATATTTAAATAGAGCATAATGGGTATTAGCATAGCCTTAATCACCAAAATTTTACCTTCTAAGGATAATTTCCTAAGGGACCAAAAGTCTACCTTTTTCTTTACCTTTTCTTTTACCATTAGCCAACTTTCCTCACCATTGTTATTTTTATCAAAGATGACTCCAAGGATTTTTATTTTTTCTGACTGTAATTTTAGGTTTGGTATTTGCACGTTTTCCCATTTACCTATATAAAAACAGTCACATTTAGATAAATTAAGTTTAAAAGCAGAAGCTTTACAAAAGAAATCAGTAACATCAACAACTCTTTGTAAAGAGAAGGCACTTTCACAAAAAACATTAATATCATCCATATAGCCACACACTTTAAGGGTGGCATTATTACCTCCAGGAACTGGCACTCCTTTTATTATTTTATCATTCCTTATTAAGTTTAACAGAGGTTCTATTGCACATATAAACAGTATAGGAGACAGAGGGCAGCCTTGCTTTACCCCTGATGATAAATTAATAAAATCTGTAAGGAAACCATTTATTAAAATCCTGCTAAAAGAACCTTTATATAAGAGAGCAATTTGCTTAATAAATATGTTAGGAAAACCCATGCGTTGTAAAACCATCCATAAAAAACAATGTGATACTCTATCGAACGCTTTATGAAAATCTAGAGATAGAATGGCTAGATTTTGATTCCGCTCTTGCTGATACCATATGACGTCCCTAATAGCATTTAAAGGTTCAGCTACACACCTTCCTGGGACACCACATACCTGATCCACATGGATGACCTTGTACAAAAACGGCTTCATTCTGTTAACAAAAATTTTTGACATAATCTTATAATCAACATTAAGAAGCGTAATTGGTCTCCAATTTTCTAAGCTGTTGCTATCCCCCTTTTTGGGGATCAGAGACACTATACCACTCCTCCAAGATAAAGGTAGAACATCAGAATTAAAAGCCTCCTTAAAAATATTAAGCAAATCATCTTTAAAAATGTCCCAAAAGGTTTTATAAAACTCTACAGGAAGTCCATCAGAACCTGGTGTTTTACCTGTGGATAAACTTTTAGCAGCAATTTCTAATTCTTGGCATCTTACTTCTGTGCAAAGTGCATCTTGGTCCTCCTTACTTAAACCACAATCTAAAGTGCTTAGGAGAAAATTAGCAGCAGATATATCAATGGGTTTCTCATTAAACAGATCTTGATAAAAGGATTTAGCTTTGGATAACATTCCTACATTAGTAGTTTCATCCTCAATGTTAATCATTAACTTTTTTGTTTCCATTACCTTTTTAAAAAAGAATCTTGTACACTTTTCATCCTTCTCTTTACATTCAACTTTGGAGTTAAAAATTATTTCTTTCCCTTTGTTAGTTATAGCCTTCTGAATATCACTTTTAACACTTAAAATCAGATCGTCTACATATACACCCAGCTCTTTGAGTTGATAATAGGTTTGTAGTTTTGTGTTAAGATCTCTATACCATTTCAATTTCTCTTTTGTTTTTTTAACACCCATCTTAATAAAATACTCTTTAAATTTTACCTTGCAGAATTCCCACCATGCTAAAAGAGAATTAAAATTAGTCCTTGAGATCTGCAATTTTTTAAAAAGATAGATAAAATTACATTTAATTTCTTCATCTTCAAGCAAAGAGATATTCAGACGCCAGACTCCTTTGGCTCTGCAAACCCCATCAAACTTACATGTAGCAGATAAAATCTTATGATCTGAAAAAAAGGTAGAAGTCAATTGCATATTCCCATAAAATGCAAATCCAGAAGCAAAAATATAATCAATCCTTGACATATAAAGGCTATTCCCCCAGGTATACCCAGGGTCATTAGGGAAAGAGGTTCTCCACAAATCTTTTAAATTAAAATCAACTATAAAATCCTTTAGTTGTTTTTCAGTCTTATCTTTCCTTTGTTCAGATCCTCCAGCCCGCTCCTCTCCTGCCATTATACAATTAAAATCACCAGCGATGATAAGCGGGGATGAACCCGGTAAATAAAACTGAATTTTCTCTAATAAATCAGATCTTTCATCCTTATCTGGAGAGGCATATACATTTAAAAGTCTCATATTCATGTCATTATAAATAATATGAACGAGCAGGGCTCTACCGGGTACAATGTCTGTGAAGGAGGTAACTTTATACTCACTGCTCTTGAACAGTATGCCAACACCAGTCACTTTCCTCTCATTATCCCCTGACCACACAGACGGGCCAAGAGTCCATTCAGATCTCAAAGATGAATAATTGATATCATAATCAATGGCACATTCCTGTAAAAATAAAATGTCTGTAGGCAAAGAAGACAAGAAAGAAAATAAAGCAGCCCTCCTCTCTGGGCTCTTCAAACTCCTCACATTGAAGGAGGAGATATTAACACTTGGTAGCTCCTGGGTCATTCATTATCCTCAGACAAAGAACCCCAATCTGTAGGTGGTGACACAAATTCCTCAATATTAACAGGGTCGGATGCTGTTATAACCTTTTGGCAGACAATCTCCACGTTCCCCTCGTCCGCACTAACTCGACCACTCCTTTTGATGTTAAGGCCCTTTTCCTCTTTCCGGTCTCTGCTTTTCCTCTTTCGCCGTTCTTCTACATCCATCTCCTCTGTATCCCTTCTGGGCGGTCCAGGACCCTCAACTTCCATGAGAGGAGAACCCCTCACTTCTGTCTCAGGTCCCACGACCTTCCCCGGGGACACAATGCTTTTGGAGACATGAGCCACAGCAGGTATCACAGGAATTCCGGTAGCAGAAGACTCAGGCATCACTTTCAGGGTGTGGGTCTTAGGCACAGGCACAGCATCCATGGAGCTCTTCCTCATCGAGGGACCAGCCGACGTAGCCACAATATTGGCCCAGGAGCGTTGAGGACAATCCTTAAAAGCGTGTCCTTTCTGCTTACACACATTACACAGAATCTCATTTTGACAGTCCAAAGTGGTGTGGCCTTTTTGGCCACATCTTTTGCAAATAACCACTTCCTCTTTGCAAGATTCTTGTGTATGACCATATTCATGGCATTTCCTGCAATAATACGGCATCCCAGGGTAGAATAAATAGCCACGTTTACGCCCAATTAAAAAATTTGCAGGTGGGCGACACAGACCTCCAATTCCTCTCACATCTTCTCTGAACTTAACAGCAAACTTATGTTTTCCAGTCCAAAAGTCCATTGCATTCATTATTTTATGAGAGTATTTGACTTCCGCACAATATTGGTTTAAAAATAAGACAATGTCTCTTATATCCACGTATGGATCGTGCATAGTAACCACCAGTGGAACATCGCCATTAGAATATAGAGCAATGAAAACAAGTCCTTTCATATCCTCCTCATTGGCAAGCTCCCGAACTTTCTCAAACATATGGTCACATGCAGATGCGGAAGTCAAGGTAAGAATGAAAAGTCCTTTACCTGGGTCTTTTAGGCAAAACACATCTTCTCTCTAAATGTGCAATAAATCCAGCATAATTCTCTTGACAAAAAATTCCAAAGTCATCTTCTCCTTTTTCTCCTCATCCACTTCAATACGGAAGGTGTTCTTAATCCGAGTTTCAGTATGCGCAGCAAACCTAAGGGTCGCCATGGGGGATCGCCTTCCCGTTCTTTGTAAGTCCTCCTCCTATAGCAGCATGAGGCTTAAGACGGCTAAAAAACCGCCGATGCCTCAAGGCCGAAGGTTCGACGAACTCAGAGCCCCTTGACAAGATACAAGATCTTAGCCAAAAGGCCGAGAAGCGATAACCGTGAAAGGGGCGGGCCCAACAAGGTGCCCTTCATGGGCACTATCACTGCTTGCTGTCAGGGAGGCTGCCAGACAATTTTCCATGCACACTCTGGGCTGGGGGGCAGTCAACCACCAGTACACACAGCAGAACCTAAACCCATACCATTATTGCTAAGCAGCAAGACAGGGGCCCATTGCATCCCACGGGGCCTTTTTAAATGCAATCCATAACCCGGATTTGCCAGGAACCCTTCTTACTCCTCCTACTTGCATGTGACACTGGGCTTAGGATCTGCATAGGAAACACACACACAAGCACACACCTACCTTTGTTGCCTGCAGATGCCTCCTTGGCTGTCCCCAAACGGTATCAAACCAACACCCACGGGAAGCTGTAAGCATAGAGGACATGCCTGCACCCCATTGGACTTACCTGTGTGGGTTAAATCCGGGTTATTTGACAACCTATGGCGGTGATGGTTCTGCTCAGGCAGAGCAGTGCTGATGCTCCTCATAAAGCTGTCGCTGCTGTGAAGGTTCTAGGTGACATCACAAATCCCTATGGTTACATACACAACAAAGCTGGGTTGTTGTTGTTTACACTCTGCAAGGCCTGTGGAAGTGAGTGACATCATAGCACTGTAGTTCTGAGGGTTCTAGATGGATGCAACAATCTCCTGTTGCTTCTATGAAGGCCATAATAGACGACATCACCAAACAGCTCCATAGTCACATACACAGCAAAGGAGAGATGTTGTTTACACCTAGTGATGTCAGTGGTATTGAGTGACATCACAGCACAGTGCTAAGGCTCCTGGGCCTGGACACAGCAGCGGCTGCAATATCTCAACGGAGAATACGTTTATATATATGTGTGTGTGTGCGCGTATATATATATATATATATATATATATATATATATATATATATTTCTCCGCCGAAATCACTTTTAAACCCATTTCCACCTTTTTTTCCCTTCTCTTCCTTACTTTTTTTTCACGTTTTTTTAAGTTTTTCTCCTTTTCGCCTCTTTTCTGGGCGTATTATTCTTCTTTTTCTTCTTTTTTTTCGTCTAATGCATACCCCATCAGTGCAGCAATGCTTATTCAATACCGCCAGCAGATGGAGACACTGGGGGATAATTTTCTAATGATTTATACTGATTTTTCCTGTCTGAATTTGTCGCACAGAAAGTTGCAGGCCAAATATGTGTGACATTTCTGCGACTTTAGCTTCTAGAGCATTTTTACAACATTATACATAGGTGCTGAATACATAAAAAGCGACTGTTCAGCGACAGACAAGTCGCATCGGCTGAAAGTAGGCCAGAATGTCAGTCCATGTTGGAGCAGGTTTAGATACAGTCTAAAGCATAGATCTCAAAGTCTGTGCACAGAATTTAGCAAGGGCCTCGCACCTTCTGATGCATCAGGTAGGTGCACAATAGCATAGCCTAACCCTCTGTACTTTGGTCTATATTGATGCGGGACATAGACAGCCAGCTGATGACCAATCCATTAGTGCAATGGATGGCTGGAAGCATTTGTCTTTGCCTTTGCAATACCACAGAAGCAATGCATGGTCAATGTACAGCAATGACACACCTGTGTGAACAGCCAGGAGACCCCCCCCCCCCCATGTTATGTTACATAGTTACATAGTTAGTACGGTCGAAAAAAGACATATGTCCATCAAGTTCAACCAGGGAATTAAGGGGTAGGGGTGTGGCGCGATATTGGGGAAGGGATGAGATTTTATATTTCTTCATAAGCATTAATCTTATTTTGTCAATTAGGAACATTCAGCACCCACCCGCTATCAAGGCAGCTGCCTATCATGTCATGCCCTACCTGCACAGGTGTGCTGGCTACTCAAATGATCCAATTAAGGAGGCCATTTAGTCAGCAGCAGCAGAAGTCCTGTGCCTGGACGCTCCAACAGCGGCCAGACACAAGCAGAAGCAGAAGCAGCAGAAGCAGCAGCAGCACCACCTTTTGTTTTTTGGCTGCAGCAGCAGCAAGGCCCACAGGGCTGGCTAGCTGGCTAGCCAGCAAGCAGGTAGCAATGAAAGTAGGAATCTTTCTTTTTAACCCTGTAAGGGGGTGGTGCACTGTACCCGAAGATACTGCCATATCGGGTCAATGCATAGGGCGACGGAAGCAAGCTTCGAAATCGGCCCCCGTTCTCAAAAATCCATTTAATATATGGTCCCCAGATAGGGGACGTATCAGATATTAAACTGATAAGAACAGATACTACACTTGATCTTAGCCAAAAGGCCGAGAAGCGATAACCGTGAAAGGGGCGGGCCCAACAAGGTGCCCTTCATGGGCACTATCACTGCTTGCTGTCAGGGAGGCTGCCAGACAATTTTCCATGCACACTCTGGGCTGGGGGGCAGTCAACCACCAGTACACACAGCAGAACCTAAACCCATACCATTATTGCTAAGCAGCAAGACAGGGGCCCATTGCACTCCCACGGGGCCTTTTTAAATGCAATCCATAACCCGGATTTGCCAGGAACCCTTCTTACTCCTCCTACTTGCATGTGACACTGGGCTTAGGATCTGCATAGGAAACACACACACAAGCACACACCTACCTTTGTTGCCTGCAGATGCCTCCTTGGCTGTCCCCAAACGGTATCAAACCAACACCCACGGGAAGCTGTAAGCATAGAGGACATGCCTGCACCCCATTGGACTTACCTGTGTGGGTTAAATCCGGGTTATTTGACAACCTATGGCGGTGATGGTTCTGCTCAGGCAGAGCAGTGCTGATGCTCCTCATAAAGCTGTCGCTGCTGTGAAGGTTCTAGGTGACATCACAAATCCCTATGGTTACATACACAACAAAGCTGGGTTGTTGTTGTTTACACTCTGCAAGGCCTGTGGAAGCGAGTGACATCATAGCACTGTAGTTCTGAGGGTTCTAGATGGATGCAACAATCTCCTGTTGCTTCTATGAAGGCCATAATAGACGACATCACCAAACAGCTCCATAGTCACATACACAGCAAAGGAGAGATGTTGTTTACACCTAGTGATGTCAGTGGTATTGAGTGACATCACAGCACAGTGCTAAGGCTCCTGGGCCTGGACACAGCAGCGGCTGCAATATCTCAACGGAGAATACGTTTATATATATGTGTGTGTGTGCGCGTATATATATATATATATATATATATATATATATATATATATTTCTCCGCCGAAATCACTTTTAAACCCATTTCCACCTTTTTTTCCCTTCTCTTCCTCTTACTTTTTTTTCACGTTTTTTTACGTTTTTCTCCTTTTCGCCTCTTTTCTGGGAGTATTATTCTTCTTTTTCTTCTTTTTTTTTCGTCTAATGCATACCCCATCAGTGCAGCAATGCTTATTCAATACCGCCAGCAGATGGAGACACTGAGGGATAATTTTCTAAGGATTTATACTGATTTTTCCTGTCTGAATTTGTCGCACAGAAAGTTGCAGGCCAAATATGTGTGACATTTCTGCGACTTTAGCTTCTAGAGCATTTTTACAACATTATACATAGGTGCTGAATACATAAAAAGCGACTGTTCAGCGACAGACAAGTCGCATCGGCTGAAAGTAGGCCAGAATGTCAGTCCATGTTGGAGCAGGTTTAGATACAGTCTAAAGCATAGATCTCAAAGTCTGTGCACAGAATTTAGCAAGGGCCTCGCACCTTCTGATGCATCAGGTAGGTGCACAATAGCATAGCCTAACCCTCTGTACTTTGGTCTATATTGATGCGGGACATAGACAGCCAGCTGATGACCAATCCATTAGTGCAATGGATGGCTGGAAGCATTTGTCTTTGCCTTTGCAATACCACAGAAGCAATGCATGGTCAATGTACAGCAATGACACACCTGTGTGAACAGCCAGGAGACCCCCCCCCCCCCCATGTTATGTTACATAGTTACATAGTTAGTACGGTCGAAAAAAGACATATGTCCATCAAGTTCAACCAGGGAATTAAGGGGTAGGGGTGTGGCGCGATATTGGGGAAGGGATGAGATTTTATATTTCTTCATAAGCATTAATCTTATTTTGTCAATTAGGAACATTCAGCACCCACCCGCTATCAAGGCAGCTGCCTATCATGTCATGCCCTACCTGCACAGGTGTGCTGGCTACTCAAATGATCCAATTAAGGAGGCCATTTAGTCAGCAGCAGCAGAAGTCCTGTGCCTGGACGCTCCAACAGCGGCCAGACACAAGCAGAAGCAGAAGCAGCAGAAGCAGCAGCAGCACCACCTTTTGTTTTTTGGCTGCAGCAGCAGCAAGGCCCACAGGGCTGGCTAGCTGGCTAGCCAGCAAGCAGGTAGCAATGAAAGTAGGAATCTTTCTTTTTAACCCTGTAAGGGGGTGGTGCACTGTACCCGAAGATACTGCCATATCGGGTCAATGCATAGGGCGACGGAAGCAAGCTTCGAAATCGGCCCCCGTTCTCAAAAATCCATTTAATATATGGTCCCCAGATAGGGGACGTATCAGATATTAAACTGATAAGAACAGATACTACACTTGATCTTAGCCAAAAGGCCGAGAAGCGATAACCGTGAAAGGGGCGGGCCCAACAAGGTGCCCTTCATGGGCACTATCACTGCTTGCTGTCAGGGAGGCTGCCAGACAATTTTCCATGCACACTCTGGGCTGGGGGGCAGTCAACCACCAGTACACACAGCAGAACCTAAACCCATACCATTATTGCTAAGCAGCAAGACAGGGGCCCATTGCACTCCCACGGGGCCTTTTTAAATGCAATCCATAACCCGGATTTGCCAGGAACCCTTCTTACTCCTCCTACTTGCATGTGACACTGGGCTTAGGATCTGCATAGGAAACACACACACAAGCACACACCTACCTTTGTTGCCTGCAGATGCCTCCTTGGCTGTCCCCAAACGGTATCAAACCAACACCCACGGGAAGCTGTAAGCATAGAGGACATGCCTGCACCCCATTGGACTTACCTGTGTGGGTTAAATCCGGGTTATTTGACAACCTATGGCGGTGATGGTTCTGCTCAGGCAGAGCAGTGCTGATGCTCCTCATAAAGCTGTCGCTGCTGTGAAGGTTCTAGGTGACATCACAAATCCCTATGGTTACATACACAACAAAGCTGGGTTGTTGTTGTTTACACTCTGCAAGGCCTGTGGAAGTGAGTGACATCATAGCACTGTAGTTCTGAGGGTTCTAGATGGATGCAACAATCTCCTGTTGCTTCTATGAAGGCCATAATAGACGACATCACCAAACAGCTCCATAGTCACATACACAGCAAAGGAGAGATGTTGTTTACACCTAGTGATGTCAGTGGTATTGAGTGACATCACAGCACAGTGCTAAGGCTCCTGGGCCTGGACACAGCAGCGGCTGCAATATCTCAACGGAGAATACGTTTATATATATGTGTGTGTGTGCGCGTATATATATATATATATATATATATATATATATATATATATATTTCTCCGCCGAAATCACTTTTAAACCCATTTCCACCTTTTTTTTCCCTTCTCTTCCTCTTACTTTTTTTTCACGTTTTTTTACGTTTTTCTCCTTTTCGCCTCTTTTCTGGGCGTATTATTCTTCTTTTTCTTCTTTTTTTTCGTCTAATGCATACCCCATCAGTGCAGCAATGCTTATTCAATACCGCCAGCAGATGGAGACACTGGGGGATAATTTTCTAAGGATTTATACTGATTTTTCCTGTCTGAATTTGTCGCACAGAAAGTTGCAGGCCAAATATGTGTGACATTTCTGCGACTTTAGCTTCTAGAGCATTTTTACAACATTATACATAGGTGCTGAATACATAAAAAGCGACTGTTCAGCGACAGACAAGTCGCATCGGCTGAAAGTAGGCCAGAATGTCAGTCCATGTTGGAGCAGGTTTAGATACAGTCTAAAGCATAGATCTCAAAGTCTGTGCACAGAATTTAGCAAGGGCCTCGCACCTTCTGATGCATCAGGTAGGTGCACAATAGCATAGCCTAACCCTCTGTACTTTGGTCTATATTGATGCGGGACATAGACAGCCAGCTGATGACCAATCCATTAGTGCAATGGATGGCTGGAAGCATTTGTCTTTGCCTTTGCAATACCACAGAAGCAATGCATGGTCAATGTACAGCAATGACACACCTGTGTGAACAGCCAGGAGACCCCCCCCCCCCCCATGTTATGTTACATAGTTACATAGTTAGTACGGTCGAAAAAAGACATATGTCCATCAAGTTCAACCAGGGAATTAAGGGGTAGGGGTGTGGCGCGATATTGGGGAAGGGATGAGATTTTATATTTCTTCATAAGCATTAATCTTATTTTGTCAATTAGGAACATTCAGCACCCACCCGCTATCAAGGCAGCTGCCTATCATGTCATGCCCTACCTGCACAGGTGTGCTGGCTACTCAAATGATCCAATTAAGGAGGCCATTTAGTCAGCAGCAGCAGAAGTCCTGTGCCTGGACGCTCCAACAGCGGCCAGACACAAGCAGAAGCAGAAGCAGCAGAAGCAGCAGCAGCACCACCTTTTGTTTTTTGGCTGCAGCAGCAGCAAGGCCCACAGGGCTGGCTAGCTGGCTAGCCAGCAAGCAGGTAGCAATGAAAGTAGGAATCTTTCTTTTTAACCCTGTAAGGGGGTGGTGCACTGTACCCGAAGATACTGCCATATCGGGTCAATGCATAGGGCGACGGAAGCAAGCTTCGAAATCGGCCCCCGTTCTCAAAAATCCATTTAATATATGGTCCCCAGATAGGGGACGTATCAGATATTAAACTGATAAGAACAGATACTACACTTGATCTTAGCCAAAAGGCCGAGAAGCGATAACCGTGAAAGGGGCGGGCCCAACAAGGTGCCCTTCATGGGCACTATCACTGCTTGCTGTCAGGGAGGCTGCCAGACAATTTTCCATGCACACTCTGGGCTGGGGGGCAGTCAACCACCAGTACACACAGCAGAACCTAAACCCATACCATTATTGCTAAGCAGCAAGACAGGGGCCCATTGCACTCCCACGGGGCCTTTTTAAATGCAATCCATAACCCGGATTTGCCAGGAACCCTTCTTACTCCTCCTACTTGCATGTGACACTGGGCTTAGGATCTGCATAGGAAACACACACACAAGCACACACCTACCTTTGTTGCCTGCAGATGCCTCCTTGGCTGTCCCCAAACGGTATCAAACCAACACCCACGGGAAGCTGTAAGCATAGAGGACATGCCTGCACCCCATTGGACTTACCTGTGTGGGTTAAATCCGGGTTATTTGACAACCTATGGCGGTGATGGTTCTGCTCAGGCAGAGCAGTGCTGATGCTCCTCATAAAGCTGTCGCTGCTGTGAAGGTTCTAGGTGACATCACAAATCCCTATGGTTACATACACAACAAAGCTGGGTTGTTGTTGTTTACACTCTGCAAGGCCTGTGGAAGTGAGTGACATCATAGCACTGTAGTTCTGAGGGTTCTAGATGGATGCAACAATCTCCTGTTGCTTCTATGAAGGCCATAATAGACGACATCACCAAACAGCTCCATAGTCACATACACAGCAAAGGAGAGATGTTGTTTACACCTAGTGATGTCAGTGGTATTGAGTGACATCACAGCACAGTGCTAAGGCTCCTGGGCCTGGACACAGCAGCGGCTGCAATATCTCAACGGAGAATACGTTTATATATATATGTGTGTGCGCGTATATATATATATATATATATATATATATATATATATATATATATATATTTCTCCGCCGAAATCACTTTTAAACCCATTTCCACCTTTTTTTCCCTTCTCTTCCTCTTACTTTTTTTTCACGTTTTTTTTACGTTTTTCTCCTTTTCGCCTCTTTTCTGGGCGTATTATTCTTCTTTTTCTTCTTTTTTTTCGTCTAATGCATACCCCATCAGTGCAGCAATGCTTATTCAATACCGCCAGCAGATGGAGACACTGGGGGATAATTTTCTAAGGATTTATACTGATTTTTCCTGTCTGAATTTGTCGCACAGAAAGTTGCAGGCCAAATATGTGTGACATTTCTGCGACTTTAGCTTCTAGAGCATTTTTACAACATTATACATAGGTTCTGAATACATAAAAAGCGACTGTTCAGCGACAGACAAGTCGCATCGGCTGAAAGTAGGCCAGAATGTCAGTCCATGTTGGAGCAGGTTTAGATACAGTCTAAAGCATAGATCTCAAAGTCTGTGCACAGAATTTAGCAAGGGCCTCGCACCTTCTGATGCATCAGGTAGGTGCACAATAGCATAGCCTAACCCTCTGTACTTTGGTCTATATTGATGCGGGACATAGACAGCCAGCTGATGACCAATCCATTAGTGCAATGGATGGCTGGAAGCATTTGTCTTTGCCTTTGCAATACCACAGAAGCAATGCATGGTCAATGTACAGCAATGACACACCTGTGTGAACAGCCAGGAGACCCCCCTCCCCCCCCATGTTATGTTACATAGTTACATAGTTAGTACGGTCGAAAAAAGACATATGTCCATCAAGTTCAACCAGGGAATTAAGGGGTAGGGGTGTGGCGCGATATTGGGGAAGGGATGAGATTTTATATTTCTTCATAAGCATTAATCTTATTTTGTCAATTAGGAACATTCAGCACCCACCCGCTATCAAGGCAGCTGCCTATCATGTCATGCCCTACCTGCACAGGTGTGCTGGCTACTCAAATGATCCAATTAAGGAGGCCATTTAGTCAGCAGCAGCAGAAGTCCTGTGCCTGGACGCTCCAACAGCGGCCAGACACAAGCAGAAGCAGAAGCAGCAGAAGCAGCAGCAGCACCACCTTTTGTTTTTTGGCTGCAGCAGCAGCAAGGCCCACAGGGCTGGCTAGCTGGCTAGCCAGCAAGCAGGTAGCAATGAAAGTAGGAATCTTTCTTTTTAACCCTGTAAGGGGGTGGTGCACTGTACCCGAAGATACTGCCATATCGGGTCAATGCATAGGGCGACGGAAGCAAGCTTCGAAATCGGCCCCCGTTCTCAAAAATCCATTTAATATATGGTCCCCAGATAGGGGACGTATCAGATATTAAACTGATAAGAACAGATACTACACTTGATCTTAGCCAAAAGGCCGAGAAGCGATAACCGTGAAAGGGGCGGGCCCAACAAGGTGCCCTTCATGGGCACTATAACTGCTTGCTGTCAGGGAGGCTGCCAGACAATTTTCCATGCACACTCTGGGCTGGGGGGCAGTCAACCACCAGTACACACAGCAGAACCTAAACCCATACCATTATTGCTAAGCAGCAAGACAGGGGCCCATTGCACTCCCACGGGGCCTTTTTAAATGCAATCCATAACCCGGATTTGCCAGGAACCCTTCTTACTCCTCCTACTTGCATGTGACACTGGGCTTAGGATCTGCATAGGAAACACACACACAAGCACACACCTACCTTTGTTGCCTGCAGATGCCTCCTTGGCTGTCCCCAAACGGTATCAAACCAACACCCACGGGAAGCTGTAAGCATAGAGGACATGCCTGCACCCCATTGGACTTACCTGTGTGGGTTAAATCCGGGTTATTTGACAACCTATGGCGGTGATGGTTCTGCTCAGGCAGAGCAGTGCTGATGCTCCTCATAAAGCTGTCGCTACTGTGAAGGTTCTAGGTGACATCACAAATCCCTATGGTTACATACACAACAAAGCTGGGTTGTTGTTGTTTACACTCTGCAAGGCCTGTGGAAGTGAGTGACATCATAGCACTGTAGTTCTGAGGGTTCTAGATGGATGCAACAATCTCCTGTTGCTTCTATGAAGGCCATAATAGACGACATCACCAAACAGCTCCATAGTCACATACACAGCAAAGGAGAGATGTTGTTTACACCTAGTGATGTCAGTGGTATTGAGTGACATCACAGCACAGTGCTAAGGCTCCTGGGCCTGGACACAGCAGCGGCTGCAATATCTCAACGGAGAATACGTTTATATATATGTGTGTGTGTGCGCGTATATATATATATATATATATATATATATATATATATATATATATATATTCTCCGCCGAAATCACTTTTAAACCCATTTCCACCTTTTTTTCCCTTCTCTTCCTCTTACTTTTTTTTCACGTTTTTTTACGTTTTTCTCCTTTTCGCCTCTTTTCTGGGCGTATTATTCTTCTTTTTCTTCTTTTTTTTCGTCTAATGCATACCCCATCAGTGCAGCAATGCTTATTCAATACCGCCAGCAGATGGAGACACTGGGGGATAATTTTCTAAGGATTTATACTGATTTTTCCTGTCTGAATTTGTCGCACAGAAAGTTGCAGGCCAAATATGTGTGACATTTCTGCGACTTTAGCTTCTAGAGCATTTTTACAACATTATACATAGGTGCTGAATACATAAAAAGCGACTGTTCAGCGACAGACAAGTCGCATCGGCTGAAAGTAGGCCAGAATGTCAGTCCATGTTGGAGCAGGTTTAGATACAGTCTAAAGCATAGATCTCAAAGTCTGTGCACAGAATTTAGCAAGGGCCTCGCACCTTCTGATGCATCAGGTAGGTGCACAATAGCATAGCCTAACCCTCTGTACTTTGGTCTATATTGATGCGGGACATAGACAGCCAGCTGATGACCAATCCATTAGTGCAATGGATGGCTGGAAGCATTTGTCTTTGCCTTTGCAATACCACAGAAGCAATGCATGGTCAATGTACAGCAATGACACACCTGTGTGAACAGCCAGGAGACCCCCCCCATGTTATGTTACATAGTTACATAGTTAGTACGGTCGAAAAAAGACATATGTCCATCAAGTTCAACCAGGGAATTAAGGGGTAGGGGTGTGGCGCGATATTGGGGAAGGGATGAGATTTTATATTTCTTCATAAGCATTAATCTTATTTTGTCAATTAGGAACATTCAGCACCCACCCGCTATCAAGGCAGCTGCCTATCATGTCATGCCCTACCTGCACAGGTGTGCTGGCTACTCAAATGATCCAATTAAGGAGGCCATTTAGTCAGCAGCAGCAGAAGTCCTGTGCCTGGACGCTCCAACAGCGGCCAGACACAAGCAGAAGCAGAAGAAGCAGCAGCAGCACCACCTTTTGTTTTTTGGCTGCAGCAGCAGCAGCAAGGCCCACAGGGCTGGCTAGCTGGCTAGCCAGCAAGCAGGTAGCAATGAAAGTAGGAATCTTTCTTTTTAACCCTGTAAGGGGGTGGTGCACTGTACCCGAAGATACTGCCATATCGGGTCAATGCATAGGGCGACGGAAGCAAGCTTCGAAATCGGCCCCCGTTCTCAAAAATCCATTTAATATATGGTCCCCAGATAGGGGACGTATCAGATATTAAACTGATAAGAACAGATACTACACTTGATCTTAGCCAAAAGGCCGAGAAGCGATAACCGTGAAAGGGGCGGGCCCAACAAGGTGCCCTTCATGGGCACTATCACTGCTTGCTGTCAGGGAGGCTGCCAGACAATTTTCCATGCACACTCTGGGCTGGGGGGCAGTCAACCACCAGTACACACAGCAGAACCTAAACCCATACCATTATTGCTAAGCAGCAAGACAGGGGCCCATTGCACTCCCACGGGACCTTTTTAAATGCAATCCATAACCCAGATTTGCCAGGAACCCTTCTTACTCCTCCTACTTGCATGTGACACTGGGCTTAGGATCTGCATAGGAAACACACACACAAGCACACACCTACCTTTGTTGCCTGCAGATGCCTCCTTGGCTGTCCCCAAACGGTATCAAACCAACACCCACGGGAAGCTGTAAGCATAGAGGACATGCCTGCACCCCATTGGACTTACCTGTGTGGGTTAAATCCGGGTTATTTGACAACCTATGGCGGTGATGGTTCTGCTCAGGCAGAGCAGTGCTGATGCTCCTCATAAAGCTGTCGCTGCTGTGAAGGTTCTAGGTGACATCACAAATCCCTATGGTTACATACACAACAAAGCTGGGTTGTTGTTGTTTACACTCTGCAAGGCCTGTGGAAGTGAGTGACATCATAGCACTGTAGTTCTGAGGGTTCTAGATGGATGCAACAATCTCCTGTTGCTTCTATGAAGGCCATAATAGACGACATCACCAAACAGCTCCATAGTCACATACACAGCAAAGGAGAGATGTTGTTTACACCTAGTGATGTCAGTGGTATTGAGTGACATCACAGCACAGTGCTAAGGCTCCTGGGCCTGGACACAGCAGCGGCTGCAATATCTCAACGGAGAATACGTTTATATATATGTGTGTGTGTGCGCGTATATATATATATATATATATATATATATTTCTCCGCCGAAATCACTTTTAAACCCATTTCCACCTTTTT
This sequence comes from Hyla sarda, assembly GCF_029499605.1. Lineage (NCBI taxonomy): Eukaryota > Metazoa > Chordata > Amphibia > Anura > Hylidae > Hyla > Hyla sarda. The sequence continues at coordinate 95,588 of NW_026607816.1, forward strand.
TTCCCTTCTCTTCCTCTTACTTTTTTTTTCACGTTTTTTTACGTTTTTCTCCTTTTCGCCTCTTTTCTGGGCGTATTATTCTTCTTTTTCTTCTTTTTTTTCGTCTAATGCATACCCCATCAGTGCAGCAATGCTTATTCAATACCGCCAGCAGATGGAGACACTGGGGGATAATTTTCTAAGGATTTATACTGATTTTTCCTGTCTGAATTTGTCGCACAGAAAGTTGCAGGCCAAATATGTGTGACATTTCTGCGACTTTAGCTTCTAGAGCATTTTTACAACATTATACATAGGTGCTGAATACATAAAAAGCGACTGTTCAGTGACAGACAAGTCGCATCGGCTGAAAGTAGGCCAGAATGTCAGTCCATGTTGGAGCAGGTTTAGATACAGTCTAAAGCATAGATCTCAAAGTCTGTGCACAGAATTTAGCAAGGGCCTCGCACCTTCTGATGCATCAGGTAGGTGCACAATAGCATAGCCTAACCCTCTGTACTTTGGTCTATATTGATGCGGGACATAGACAGCCAGCTGATGACCAATCCATTAGTGCAATGGATGGCTGGAAGCATTTGTCTTTGCCTTTGCAATACCACAGAAGCAATGCATGGTCAATGTACAGCAATGACACACCTGTGTGAACAGCCAGGAGACCCCCCCCATGTTATGTTACATAGTTACATAGTTAGTACGGTCGAAAAAAGACATATGTCCATCAAGTTCAACCAGGGAATTAAGGGGTAGGGGTGTGGCGCGATATTGGGGAAGGGATGAGATTTTATATTTCTTCATAAGCATTAATCTTATTTTGTCAATTAGGAACATTCAGCACCCACCCGCTATCAAGGCAGCTGCCTATCATGTCATGCCCTACCTGCACAGGTGTGCTGGCTACTCAAATGATCCAATTAAGGAGGCCATTTAGTCAGCAGCAGCAGAAGTCCTGTGCCTGGACGCTCCAACAGCGGCCAGACACAAGCAGAAGCAGAAGCAGCAGAAGCAGCAGCAGCACCACCTTTTGTTTTTTGGCTGCAGCAGCAGCAAGGCCCACAGGGCTGGCTAGCTGGCTAGCCAGCAAGCAGGTAGCAATGAAAGTAGGAATCTTTCTTTTTAACCCTGTAAGGGGGTGGTGCACTGTACCCGAAGATACTGCCATATCGGGTCAATGCATAGGGCGACGGAAGCAAGCTTCGAAATCGGCCCCCGTTCTCAAAAATCCATTTAATATATGGTCCCCAGATAGGGGACGTATCAGATATTAAACTGATAAGAACAGATACTACACTTGATCTTAGCCAAAAGGCCGAGAAGCGATAACCGTGAAAGGGGCGGGCCCAACAAGGTGCCCTTCATGGGCACTATCACTGCTTGCTGTCAGGGAGGCTGCCAGACAATTTTCCATGCACACTCTGGGCTGGGGGGCAGTCAACCACCAGTACACACAGCAGAACCTAAACCCATACCATTATTGCTAAGCAGCAAGACAGGGGCCCATTGCACTCCCACGGGGCCTTTTTAAATGCAATCCATAACCCGGATTTGCCAGGAACCCTTCTTACTCCTCCTACTTGCATGTGACACTGGGCTTAGGATCTGCATAGGAAACACACACACAAGCACACACCTACCTTTGTTGCCTGCAGATGCCTCCTTGGCTGTCCCCAAACGGTATCAAACCAACACCCACGGGAAGCTGTAAGCATAGAGGACATGCCTGCACCCCATTGGACTTACCTGTGTGGGTTAAATCCGGGTTATTTGACAACCTATGGCGGTGATGGTTCTGCTCAGGCAGAGCAGTGCTGATGCTCCTCATAAAGCTGTCGCTGCTGTGAAGGTTCTAGGTGACATCACAAATCCCTATGGTTACATACACAACAAAGCTGGGTTGTTGTTGTTTACACTCTGCAAGGCCTGTGGAAGTGAGTGACATCATAGCACTGTAGTTCTGAGGGTTCTAGATGGATGCAACAATCTCCTGTTGCTTCTATGAAGGCCATAATAGACGACATCACCAAACAGCTCCATAGTCACATACACAGCAAAGGAGAGATGTTGTTTACACCTAGTGATGTCAGTGGTATTGAGTGACATCACAGCACAGTGCTAAGGCTCCTGGGCCTGGACACAGCAGCGGCTGCAATATCTCAACGGAGAATACGTTTATATATATGTGTGTGTGTGCGCGTATATATATATATATATATATATATATATATATATATATATATATTTCTCCGCCGAAATCACTTTTAAACCCATTTCCACCTTTTTTTCCCTTCTCTTCCTCTTACTTTTTTTTCACGTTTTTTTACGTTTTTCTCCTTTTCGCCTCTTTTCTGGGCGTATTATTCTTCTTTTTCTTCTTTTTTTTCGTCTAATGCATACCCCATCAGTGCAGCAATGCTTATTCAATACCGCCAGCAGATGGAGACACTGGGGGATAATTTTCTAAGGATTTATACTGATTTTTCCTGTCTGAATTTGTCGCACAGAAAGTTGCAGGCCAAATATGTGTGACATTTCTGCGACTTTAGCTTCTAGAGCATTTTTACAACATTATACATAGGTGCTGAATACATAAAAAGCGACTGTTCAGCGACAGACAAGTCGCATCAGCTGAAAGTAGGCCAGAATGTCAGTCCATGTTGGAGCAGGTTTAGATACAGTCTAAAGCATAGATCTCAAAGTCTGCGCACAGAATTTAGCAAGGGCCTCGCACCTTCTGATGCATCAGGTAGGTGCACAATAGCATAGCCTAACCCTCTGTACTTTGGTCTATATTGATGCGGGACATAGACAGCCAGCTGATGACCAATCCATTAGTGCAATGGATGGCTGGAAGCATTTGTCTTTGCCTTTGCAATACCACAGAAGCAATGCATGGTCAATGTACAGCAATGACACACCTGTGTGAACAGCCAGGAGACCCCCCCCCCCCCCCATGTTATGTTACATAGTTACATAGTTAGTACGGTCGAAAAAAGACATATGTCCATCAAGTTCAACCAGGGAATTAAGGGGTAGGGGTGTGGCGCGATATTGGGGAAGGGATGAGATTTTATATTTCTTCATAAGCATTAATCTTATTTTGTCAATTAGGAACATTCAGCACCCACCCGCTATCAAGGCAGCTGCCTATCATGTCATGCCCTACCTGCACAGGTGTGCTGGCTACTCAAATGATCCAATTAAGGAGGCCATTTAGTCAGCAGCAGCAGAAGTCCTGTGCCTGGACGCTCCAACAGCGGCCAGACACAAGCAGAAGCAGCAGAAGCAGCAGCAGCACCACCTTTTGTTTTTTGGCTGCAGCAGCAGCAAGGCCCACAGGGCTGGCTAGCTGGCTAGCCAGCAAGCAGGTAGCAATGAAAGTAGGAATCTTTCTTTTTAACCCTGTAAGGGGGTGGTGCACTGTACCCGAAGATACTGCCATATCGGGTCAATGCATAGGGCGACGGAAGCAAGCTTCGAAATCGGCCCCCGTTCTCAAAAATCCATTTAATATATGGTCCCCAGATAGGGGACGTATCAGATATTAAACTGATAAGAACAGATACTACACTTGATCTTAGCCAAAAGGCCGAGAAGCGATAACCGTGAAAGGGGCGGGCCCAACAAGGTGCCCTTCATGGGCACTATCACTGCTTGCTGTCAGGGAGGCTGCCAGACAATTTTCCATGCACACTCTGGGCTGGGGGGCAGTCAACCACCAGTACACACAGCAGAACCTAAACCCATACCATTATTGCTAAGCAGCAAGACAGGGGCCCATTGCACTCCCACGGGGCCTTTTTAAATGCAATCCATAACCCGGATTTGCCAGGAACCCTTCTTACTCCTCCTACTTGCATGTGACACTGGGCTTAGGATCTGCATAGGAAACACACACACAAGCACACACCTACCTTTGTTGCCTGCAGATGCCTCCTTGGCTGTCCCCAAACGGTATCAAACCAACACCCACGGGAAGCTGTAAGCATAGAGGACATGCCTGCACCCCATTGGACTTACCTGTGTGGGTTAAATCCGGGTTATTTGACAACCTATGGCGGTGATGGTTCTGCTCAGGCAGAGCAGTGCTGATGCTCCTCATAAAGCTGTCGCTGCTGTGAAGGTTCTAGGTGACATCACAAATCCCTATGGTTACATACACAACAAAGCTGGGTTGTTGTTGTTTACACTCTGCAAGGCCTGTGGAAGTGAGTGACATCATAGCACTGTAGTTCTGAGGGTTCTAGATGGATGCAACAATCTCCTGTTGCTTCTATGAAGGCCATAATAGACGACATCACCAAACAGCTCCATAGTCACATACACAGCAAAGGAGAGATGTTGTTTACACCTAGTGATGTCAGTGGTATTGAGTGACATCACAGCACAGTGCTAAGGCTCCTGGGCCTGGACACAGCAGCGGCTGCAATATCTCAACGGAGAATACGTTTATATATATGTGTGTGTGTGCGCGTATATATATATATATATATATATATATATATATATATATATATATATATATATATATATATATTTCTCCGCCGAAATCACTTTTAAACCCATTTCCACCTTTTTTTCCCTTCTCTTCCTCTTACTTTTTTTTCACGTTTTTTTACGTTTTTCTCCTTTTCGCCTCTTTTCTGGGCGTATTATTCTTCTTTTTCTTCTTTTTTTTCGTCTAATGCATACCCCATCAGTGCAGCAATGCTTATTCAATACCGCCAGCAGATGGAGACACTGGGGGATAATTTTCTAAGGATTTATACTGATTTTTCCTGTCTGAATTTGTCGCACAGAAAGTTGCAGGCCAAATATGTGTGACATTTCTGCGACTTTAGCTTCTAGAGCATTTTTACAACATTATACATAGGTGCTGAATACATAAAAAGCGACTGTTCAGCGACAGACAAGTCGCATCAGCTGAAAGTAGGCCAGAATGTCAGTCCATGTTGGAGCAGGTTTAGATACAGTCTAAAGCATAGATCTCAAAGTCTGCGCACAGAATTTAGCAAGGGCCTCGCACCTTCTGATGCATCAGGTAGGTGCACAATAGCATAGCCTAACCCTCTGTACTTTGGTCTATATTGATGCGGGACATAGACAGCCAGCTGATGACCAATCCATTAGTGCAATGGATGGCTGGAAGCATTTGTCTTTGCCTTTGCAATACCACAGAAGCAATGCATGGTCAATGTACAGCAATGACACACCTGTGTGAACAGCCAGGAGACCCCCCCCCCCCCCCCCCATGTTATGTTACATAGTTACATAGTTAGTACAGTCGAAAAAAGACATATGTCCATCAAGTTCAACCAGGGAATTAAGGGGTAGGGGTGTGGCGCGATATTGGGGAAGGGATGAGATTTTATATTTCTTCATAAGCATTAATCTTATTTTGTCAATTAGGAACATTCAGCACCCACCCGCTATCAAGGCAGCTGCCTATCATGTCATGCCCTACCTGCACAGGTGTGCTGGCTACTCAAATGATCCAATTAAGGAGGCCATTTAGTCAGCAGCAGCAGAAGTCCTGTGCCTGGACGCTCCAACAGGGGCCAGACACAAGCAGAAGCAGAAGCAGCAGAAGCAGCAGCAGCACCACCTTTTGTTTTCTGGCTGCAGCAGCAGCAAGGCCCACAGGGCTGGCTAGCTGGCTAGCCAGCAAGCAGGTAGCAATGAAAGTAGGAATCTTTCTTTTTAACCCTGTAAGGGGGTGGTGCACTGTACCCGAAGATACTGCCATATCGGGTCAATGCATAGGGCGACGGAAGCAAGCTTCGAAATCGGCCCCCGTTCTCAAAAATCCATTTAATATATGGTCCCCAGATAGGGGACGTATCAGATATTAAACTGATAAGAACAGATACTACACTTGATCTTAGCCAAAAGGCCGAGAAGCGATAACCGTGAAAGGGGCGGGCCCAACAAGGTGCCCTTCATGGGCACTATCACTGCTTGCTGTCAGGGAGGCTGCCAGACAATTTTCCATGCACACTCTGGGCTGGGGGGCAGTCAACCACCAGTACACACAGCAGAACCTAAACCCATACCATTATTGCTAAGCAGCAAGACAGGGGCCCATTGCACTCCCACGGGGCCTTTTTAAATGCAATCCATAACCCGGATTTGCCAGGAACCCTTCTTACTCCTCCTACTTGCATGTGACACTGGGCTTAGGATCTGCATAGGAAACACACACACAAGCACACACCTACCTTTGTTGCCTGCAGATGCCTCCTTGGCTGTCCCCAAACGGTATCAAACCAACACCCACGGGAAGCTGTAAGCATAGAGGACATGCCTGCACCCCATTGGACTTACCTGTGTGGGTTAAATCCGGGTTATTTGACAACCTATGGCGGTGATGGTTCTGCTCAGGCAGAGCAGTGCTGATGCTCCTCATAAAGCTGTCGCTGCTGTGAAGGTTCTAGGTGACATCACAAATCCCTATGGTTACATACACAACAAAGCTGGGTTGTTGTTGTTTACACTCTGCAAGGCCTGTGGAAGTGAGTGACATCATAGCACTGTAGTTCTGAGGGTTCTAGATGGATGCAACAATCTCCTGTTGCTTCTATGAAGGCCATAATAGACGACATCACCAAACAGCTCCATAGTCACATACACAGCAAAGGAGAGATGTTGTTTACACCTAGTGATGTCAGTGGTATTGAGTGACATCACAGCACAGTGCTAAGGCTCCTGGGCCTGGACACAGCAGCGGCTGCAATATCTCAACGGAGAATACGTTTATATATATGTGTGTGTGTGCGCGTATATATATATATATATATATATATATATATATATATATATATATTTCTCCGCCGAAATCACTTTTAAACCCATTTCCACCTTTTTTTCCCTTCTCTTCCTCTTACTTTTTTTTCACGTTTTTTTACGTTTTTCTCCTTTTCGCCTCTTTTCTGGGCGTATTATTCTTCTTTTTCTTCTTTTTTTTCGTCTAATGCATACCCCATCAGTGCAGCAATGCTTATTCAATACCGCCAGCAGATGGAGACACTGGGGGATAATTTTCTAAGGATTTATACTGATTTTTCCTGTCTGAATTTGTCGCACAGAAAGTTGCAGGCCAAATATGTGTGACATTTCTGCGACTTTAGCTTCTAGAGCATTTTTACAACATTATACATAGGTGCTGAATACATAAAAAGCGACTGTTCAGCGACAGACAAGTCGCATCGGCTGAAAGTAGGCCAGAATGTCAGTCCATGTTGGAGCAGGTTTAGATACAGTCTAAAGCATAGATCTCAAAGTCTGTGCACAGAATTTAGCAAGGGCCTCGCACCTTCTGATGCATCAGGTAGGTGCACAATAGCATAGCCTAACCCTCTGTACTTTGGTCTATATTGATGCGGGACATAGACAGCCAGCTGATGACCAATCCATTAGTGCAATGGATGGCTGGAAGCATTTGTCTTTGCCTTTGCAATACCACAGAAGCAATGCATGGTCAATGTACAGCAATGACACACCTGTGTGAACAGCCAGGAGACCCCCCCCCCCCCATGTTATGTTACATAGTTACATAGTTAGTACGGTCGAAAAAAGACATATGTCCATCAAGTTCAACCAGGGAATTAAGGGGTAGGGGTGTGGCGCGATATTGGGGAAGGGATGAGATTTTATATTTCTTCATAAGCATTAATCTTATTTTGTCAATTAGGAACATTCAGCACCCACCCGCTATCAAGGCAGCTGCCTATCATGTCATGCCCTACCTGCACAGGTGTGCTGGCTACTCAAATGATCCAATTAAGGAGGCCATTTAGTCAGCAGCAGCAGAAGTCCTGTGCCTGGACGCTCCAACAGCGGCCAGACACAAGCAGAAGCAGAAGCAGCAGAAGCAGCAGCAGCACCACCTTTTGTTTTTTGGCTGCAGCAGCAGCAAGGCCCACAGGGCTGGCTAGCTGGCTAGCCAGCAAGCAGGTAGCAATGAAAGTAGGAATCTTTCTTTTTAACCCTGTAAGGGGGTGGTGCACTGTACCCGAAGATACTGCCATATCGGGTCAATGCATAGGGCGACGGAAGCAACTTCGAAATCGGCCCCCGTTCTCAAAAATCCATTTAATATATGGTCCCCAGATAGGGGACGTATCAGATATTAAACTGATAAGAACAGATACTACACTTGATCTTAGCCAAAAGGCCGAGAAGCGATAACCGTGAAAGGGGCGGGCCCAACAAGGTGCCCTTCATGGGCACTATCACTGCTTGCTGTCAGGGAGGCTGCCAGACAATTTTCCATGCACACTCTGGGCTGGGGGGCAGTCAACCACCAGTACACACAGCAGAACCTAAACCCATACCATTATTGCTAAGCAGCAAGACAGGGGCCCATTGCACTCCCACGGGGCCTTTTTAAATGCAATCCATAACCCGGATTTGCCAGGAACCCTTCTTACTCCTCCTACTTGCATGTGACACTGGGCTTAGGATCTGCATAGGAAACACACACACAAGCACACACCTACCTTTGTTGCCTGCAGATGCCTCCTTGGCTGTCCCCAAACGGTATCAAACCAACACCCACGGGAAGCTGTAAGCATAGAGGACATGCCTGCACCCCATTGGGCTTACCTGTGTGGGTTAAATCCGGGTTATTTGACAACCTATGGCGGTGATGGTTCTGCTCAGGCAGAGCAGTGCTGATGCTCCTCATAAAGCTGTCGCTGCTGTGAAGGTTCTAGGTGACATCACAAATCCCTATGGTTACATACACAACAAAGCTGGGTTGTTGTTGTTTACACTCTGCAAGGCCTGTGGAAGTGAGTGACATCATAGCACTGTAGTTCTGAGGGTTCTAGATGGATGCAACAATCTCCTGTTGCTTCTATGAAGGCCATAATAAACGACATCACCAAACAGCTCCATAGTCACATACACAGCAAAGGAGAGATGTTGTTTACACCTAGTGATGTCAGTGGTATTGAGTGACATCACAGCACAGTGCTAAGGCTCCTGGGCCTGGACACAGCAGCGGCTGCAATATCTCAACGGAGAATACGTTTATATATATGTGTGTGTGTGCGCGTATATATATATATATATATATATATATATATATATATATATATATTTCTCCGCCGAAATCACTTTTAAACCCATTTCCACCTTTTTTTCCCTTCTCTTCCTCTTACTTTTTTTTCACGGTTTTTTACGTTTTTCTCCTTTTCGCCTCTTTTCTGGGCGTATTATTCTTCTTTTTCTTCTTTTTTTTCGTCTAATGCATACCCCATCAGTGCAGCAATGCTTATTCAATACCGCCAGCAGATGGAGACACTGGGGGATAATTTTCTAAGGATTTATACTGATTTTTCCTGTCTGAATTTGTCGCACAGAAAGTTGCAGGCCAAATATGTGTGACATTTCTGCGACTTTAGCTTCTAGAGCATTTTTACAACATTATACATAGGTGCTGAATACATAAAAAGCGACTGTTCAGCGACAGACAAGTCGCATCGGCTGAAAGTAGGCCAGAATGTCAGTCCATGTTGGAGCAGGTTTAGATACAGTCTAAAGCATAGATCTCAAAGTCTGTGCACAGAATTTAGCAAGGGCCTCGCACCTTCTGATGCATCAGGTAGGTGCACAATAGCATAGCCTAACCCTCTGTACTTTGGTCTATATTGATGCGGGACATAGACAGCCAGCTGATGACCAATCCATTAGTGCAATGGATGGCTGGAAGCATTTGTCTTTGCCTTTGCAATACCACAGAAGCAATGCATGGTCAATGTACAGCAATGACACACCTGTGTGAACAGCCAGGAGACCCCCCCCCCCCCCATGTTATGTTACATAGTTACATAGTTAGTACGGTCGAAAAAAGACATATGTCCATCAAGTTCAACCAGGGAATTAAGGGGTAGGGGTGTGGCGCGATATTGGGGAAGGGATGAGATTTTATATTTCTTCATAAGCATTAATCTTATTTTGTCAATTAGGAACATTCAGCACCCACCCGCTATCAAGGCAGCTGCCTATCATGTCATGCCCTACCTGCACAGGTGTGCTGGCTACTCAAATGATCCAATTAAGGAGGCCATTTAGTCAGCAGCAGCAGAAGTCCTGTGCCTGGACGCTCCAACAGCGGCCAGACACAAGCAGAAGCAGAAGCAGCAGAAGCAGCAGCAGCACCACCTTTTGTTTTTTGGCTGCAGCAGCAGCAAGGCCCACAGGGCTGGCTAGCTGGCTAGCCAGCAAGCAGGTAGCAATGAAAGTAGGAATCTTTCTTTTTAACCCTGTAAGGGGGTGGTGCACTGTACCCGAAGATACTGCCATATCGGGTCAATGCATAGGGCGACGGAAGCAAGCTTCGAAATCGGCCCCCGTTCTCAAAAATCCATTTAATATATGGTCCCCAGATAGGGGACGTATCAGATATTAAACTGATAAGAACAGATACTACACTTGATCTTAGCCAAAAGGCCGAGAAGCGATAACCGTGAAATGGGCGGGCCCAACAAGGTGCCCTTCATGGGCACTATCACCGCTTGCTGTCAGGGAGGCTGCCAGACAATTTTCCATGCACACTCTGGGCTGGGGGGCAGTCAACCACCAGTACACACAGCAGAACCTAAACCCATACCATTATTGCTAAGCAGCAAGACAGGGGCCCATTGCACTCCCACGGGGCCTTTTTAAATGCAATCCATAACCCGGATTTGCCAGGAACCCTTCTTACTCCTCCTACTTGCATGTGACACTGGGCTTAGGATCTGCATAGGAAACACACACACAAGCACACACCTACCTTTGTTGCCTGCAGATGCCTCCTTGGCTGTCCCCAAACGGTATCAAACCAACACCCACGGGAAGCTGTAAGCATAGAGGACATGCCTGCACCCCATTGGACTTACCTGTGTGGGTTAAATCCGGGTTATTTGACAACCTATGGCGGTGATGGTTCTGCTCAGGCAGAGCAGTGCTGATGCTCCTCATAAAGCTGTCGCTGCTGTGAAGGTTCTAGGTGACATCACAAATCCCTATGGTTACATACACAACAAAGCTGGGTTGTTGTTGTTTACACTCTGCAAGGCCTGTGGAAGTGAGTGAAATCATAGCACTGTAGTTCTGAGGGTTCTAGATGGATGCAACAATCTCCTGTTGCTTCTATGAAGGCCATAATAGACGACATCACCAAACAGCTCCATAGTCACATACACAGCAAAGGAGAGATGTTGTTTACACCTAGTGATGTCAGTGGTATTGAGTGACATCACAGCACAGTGCTAAGGCTCCTGGGCCTGGACACAGCAGCGGCTGCAATATCTCAACGGAGAATACGTTTATATATATGTGTGTGTGTGCGCGTATATATATATATATATATATATATATATATATATATATATTTCTCCGCCGAAATCACTTTTAAACCCATTTCCACCTTTTTTTCCCTTCTCTTCCTCTTACTTTTTTTTCACGTTTTTTTACGTTTTTCTCCTTTTCGCCTCTTTTCTGGGCGTATTATTCTTCTTTTTCTTCTTTTTTTTCGTCTAATGCATACCCCATCAGTGCAGCAATGCTTATTCAATACCGCCAGCAGATGGAGACACTGGGGGATAATTTTCTAAGGATTTATACTGATTTTTCCTGTCTGAATTTGTCGCACAGAAAGTTGCAGGCCAAATATGTGTGACATTTCTGCGACTTTAGCTTCTAGAGCATTTTTACAACATTATACATAGGTGCTGAATACATAAAAAGCGACTGTTCAGCGACAGACAAGTCGCATCGGCTGAAAGTAGGCCAGAATGTCAGTCCATGTTGGAGCAGGTTTAGATACAGTCTAAAGCATAGATCTCAAAGTCTGTGCACAGAATTTAGCAAGGGCCTCGCACCTTCTGATGCATCAGGTAGGTGCACAATAGCATAGCCTAACCCTCTGTACTTTGGTCTATATTGATGCGGGACATAGACAGCCAGCTGATGACCAATCCATTAGTGCAATGGATGGCTGGAAGCATTTGTCTTTGCCTTTGCAATACCACAGAAGCAATGCATGGTCAATGTACAGCAATGACACACCTGTGTGAACAGCCAGGAGACCCCCCCCCCCCCCCCATGTTATGTTACATAGTTACATAGTTAGTACGGTCGAAAAAAGACATATGTCCATCAAGTTCAACCAGGGAATTAAGGGGTAGGGGTGTGGCGCGATATTGGGGAAGGGATGAGATTTTATATTTCTTCATAAGCATTAATCTTATTTTGTCAATTAGGAACATTCAGCACCCACCCGCTATCAAGGCAGCTGCCTATCATGTCATGCCCTACCTGCACAGGTGTGCTGGCTACTCAAATGATCCAATTAAGGAGGCCATTTAGTCAGCAGCAGCAGAAGTCCTGTGCCTGGACGCTCCAACAGCGGCCAGACACAAGCAGAAGCAGAAGCAGCAGAAGCAGCAGCAGCACCACCTTTTGTTTTTTGGCTGCAGCAGCAGCAAGGCCCACAGGGCTGGCTAGCTGGCTAGCCAGCAAGCAGGTAGCAATGAAAGTAGGAATCTTTCTTTTTAACCCTGTAAGGGGGTGGTGCACTGTACCCGAAGATACTGCCATATCGGGTCAATGCATAGGGCGACGGAAGCAAGCTTCGAAATCGGCCCCCGTTCTCAAAAATCCATTTAATATATGGTCCCCAGATAGGGGACGTATCAGATATTAAACTGATAAGAACAGATTTTTTTTTTTTTTTTTTTATTGAAAAGGAAATATACAATACATAACCAAGTAAATCATTCAAAAAATTACATATTCATCTGAAAACACATGAATAACACATATTTGACATATACAATATATACAGGAAGCATGTCTTTACATGTACATATAACAAAAAGCTTTCCCTTCATGACTTTCCCTCAGAAAAAATAAATTGCAGCGGATTCTGTCCCTCCAACTCTCCCTTCATATCAGGATATAATCTGTAAGAAAAGAAAAAGAAAGACAAATAAGAATACAATCATAACCAGTACTTCCATTTTTTGTGTTTCCAGATCCCCTCTGCATCATCAGAACCATAGTTTTTCCTATCACATAATACGTAAAGGTAAATTTTACCACGGATCATGCCCAGACATTCCTTCACACTTACTTCAGTTTGATTGAAAATCCTAATATTCCTTACATCCCACAGAACCTCTTTTACACAATTTACTATGAACCATAACACTCTTGCCTTCTCTCTCTCCACTGCACACAAACCAAACATCATCATATTAAAGGATAAGATTTCAATTCCAGTAAGATTTTTAATTAGACCAGACATTTTTCTCCACACAGACTTCGCATAACCACACTCCCAAAACACATGTACATAATTCTCACATCCACCGCAACCATCCCTGGGACACACTTCACTGTCTACCAATCTCCTTCTCCTCTGAAATTCCCTTGTTGGCAGACACCCATGAGCTAACATCCAAGACAAGTCCTTTTGTTTATTTGTCAGTTCCTTGTGACTGACATTTTTCCACACTACCTTACAATCCTTCTCAGACAGACCTCCCACACATTCCACTGTTTCTCTCTGCTCCAACACTTTCATCACCTTCTTACTATCATTCCATTCAGTCACACATTCCAGATTATTTTTCCTGACACACCGCCCTATTCTCTGATAGAACCAAGGAACCTCAAAACTTACAGGTACCCTTAAGTCCCTTTCCATTAGCTTATATTTCAACAACACATTACCAGCCAAATACCTTACCATGCACCCAAACACACATTCCTTCTTACTAACAGCGAGACAAAAACTGACATACTTCACAGCCAGGAACACTTCCACATTCATCATTCCTTTCCCACCATGCATTCTGCTTTTCACCACCTTCCCACGACTCAATTTCTCCATCCTTGAATTCCATAAGAAAACAAAGATCTGCCTGATAATTCTTGCCAGACACCTATCCGGTGGAGGAAACACATAATTAACATAAAGCAAAATAGGAATTATAACAGCTTTAATAACCAGAATCCTTCCCTCAATCGATAAAGTCCTTAAAGACCAGAAGTTTATTTTATTCCCCACCCTCCCCAAAACCCTCTCCCAACTTTCTTTCCCATACAAATCATTATCAAACACCACCCCAAGCACTTCCACACCCCCCTCTCTCACAGGCCACTCGCACAACCCACTCTCTCCCCACCCCTCAAAAAATTTACAACCACTCTTCCCAACATTAAGCTTAAACCCACTCATTAAACAGAAACACTCAATCAATAACTTAGCACGCCTTACCCCTGCCATTGACTTACATACAACAGTAACATCATCCATGTAACCAATCACTCGCATATCCTTCCCATGACTACCAGGTATTTCTATACCCCGCATCACCTTATCTCTCCTAATCATCCCCAACAAAGGCTCAATCATACAAATAAAAAGAATTGGCGACAGGGGACACCCCTGCCGCACTCCAGATTTTATACTCACTTCCCTACTCAGAAAACCATTGACCTGAATCTTACTATAAATGTCCCTATACAAACATTCAATCCACTTCACCATTCTGTCCGGCACATTCATCCTCCTCAAAACCCTAAACAATAAATCATGCACCACCCTATCATACGCTTTTTCAAAATCCACCGTAACAACAGCCACACCTTGCTTCCTAGTTTTACAGTCCCACAATACATCCCTCAGACCTAACAGACATTCAGAAATCCTACGATCAGGCACTGTACACATTTGCTCCTCACCTACCATACAATCAATCACATCCTTTAACCTATTCGCAATAACTTTAGCAATAATTTTGTAATCACAATTCAAGAGCGCTATAGGCCTCCAATTTTTAAGATCCCTCTTATCCCCTTTTTTAAACAATAACACAGTCACACTCTCACTCATACTTTTAGATAACTTCCCTCTCCTAAGTACTTCCTTACACACCTCCCATACATAATCCCCTAACATATCCCAAAACACAAGATAAAATTCCACAGGCAAACCATCACTCCCTGCCACCTTTCCTTTCTTCATCCCATTCACAGCATCCTCCACCTCACTCTTCCTCACATCCTCTTCCATAAAGAACCCATCAATTTCATCCAAACGCTTATCCACATATCCCAAACATTCCTCCTCTAGAGTCACGTCCCGCTCCTTCTCCGTGAATAAAACAGAATAAAACTTCCACACTTCCTCTAACACCTCATCCTTACCAAAGACCTCTACCCCATCATTCGTAAAAACACTCATCATCTCAGTTTTTTTACTGAATGCCTTTTTAAAGAAAAATTTGCTACATTTCTCATCCTTCTCTTTCACTTCAACCCTAGCCTGTGCAATAATCTTCCTTCCATTCCTCTCCAGACACTCATTCACACTTCCACGAGCTTCCTCAATCTCCTTCTCAACACTCATCCCCAAACGCCTCAATTCATACAAATACTCTAACCTTCTTTGCCATCTCTCATACTCTTCTCTATCTTTCCTCCCTTTCTCACACCCTTTTTTAATAAAAAACCTTTTAGTCTCTAACTTCACCCACTCCCACCACTCAACCACACTATAAAATGCATCCTTCCTCAACACCCATCCATCAAAACGCTCCCTATATTCTTGTAATACACATTCATTATCCAATAAAGACACATTCAACTTCCAAACACCCTTTCCATACTCACTTAGACCACCACCTTTTACCACACACTCAATCCAGGCATGATCCGTGAACGGTAACCTCCTCCGTCTGAAATTAGAAACAGACATTAGTTTTGAGACAAAAATGAAATCAATACGCGAACTTGTATTGTTAGAAAAATATGTATAACCGATAGTACCATCATTATGGGCAACAAAGGAATCCTTTAACCCAAATAAATTTACAATCTCTTTAAGCTGCTTACTAGTACTGTCTAAACCAGACCCACCACCCACCGTAGTACTACTCCTATCCCCCTCTGTTATTATACAATTGAAATCCCCTATAAGGAACACATCATCCCTCCCACTCAAAAAGAAATATAATTTCTCAAACACCTCCCCTCTTTCCTTCCTCCCAGTTGGAGCATAAACATTAATTACTTTATATGTGAAACCCCTGAAAATAAAATGCACTAATAATACCCTACCCGGAACAATATGGACAACTTTTTTAACAACAAACTCATTACTTTTGAACAAAATCCCCACCCCCGAATTACGTTCCATTGAACCAGACCATACCGATTGCCCATAAGGCCAGGAGATATTTGGCTCCCCATCCAAGCAGCACTCCTGGAGACCTAGAACATCAAAAGAATATCTAGAAAGTAAATCAAAAATGGCGGATCTCCTTTCTAAAGATCTAATACTGCGGACATTTAGAGAACCAATTGTTAAACTCATTCAAACATTTGAAGGAAAAAAAGGAAATACAAAATCAAGCATTATCAAAAGGAGGCCTAGCCTTTCCCCGACCTCTACCCTTATTTTTTGCCTCCCCTTCCTTAAACTTAAGAGTCTTTGTCAATTTTTTGACTGAACATTCCTCCAAATAACCTGTGCCCAGGGAGGATAAAGAGGAGTCAGAATCAATCTGACATGACGACCCTCCACCTGCCTCCTCCCTTCCCGGGCTAGGAAAGTCCTCAATCCTTTGACTCTGAGGAGTCGGACAGTCATCCTCCGATTCTTCCACCGGCATCTTTCTCTTCAAGGATTCTTTGTCCACAGTCATCTCCTCTGGGGGATCAGAGGCCTCCGAAACAGATGCCCCCGAAACAGACTCCGCCTTCTCCCCCTCTGCCACCAAAGCATCCGGAACAGACCTAGAAATGGAAGGAAAAACAGGGGCAGACTCTGCTTCACTGGTCAGCACGCTAACCTCTGCATCGCCTGCCCTGGCAGCATTGGAGTCCTCAGGAACTGTCCCACCTCGAAGAGCCATTGCATATGATCGGGGTGCCCCGGACTGGTAAGTGGGGCAACTCCTAGCCAGGTGATCCGAAGAACCACAGAAATGACACTTGCGTTTCTCGGGACAGTCTGCAGTGCGGTGATCAGGCTTGTGGCAGTTCCTGCAAACCTGCCCGGTTGTACAGTTCTCTCTGGTATGACCAAAGCAAAAACAGTCCCGGCAAAAACTTGGCATCCCCGGGTAGTGCAGAAACCCCCTGTTGTTCCCTATCGCAAAGTTCTGCGGGGGGTGACAAAAACCTTCAGCACCACCCTCAGGGGCAGGCCTAAACTCCACCCAAAAACGTCTCATGCCTGTGAAAGTCCCCAGGATGTTATTTTTCCTCTCCGCACCAGAAACAGACA